>NC_056743.1:105452151-105590127 GCF_019279795.1 Protopterus annectens | reverse complement strand
TTTTTTATGCTGTAGCTGAGCCTGAGTAGGCAATATATGACAGAGTAAAGCTGGAGTTTTTTGAGACTGTCTGCATAGGGCATCTGTTTGAGGCCAGTAATCCTCTTTTTAAGGTATTTCTGCGGTCTTTCTAGCTGTTGTAGATGTCTTATGAGGTACATACCAAAAGGGGTGTTGTTCTCTATAATGGGTCTAATGAGTGATGAGTAGAGGGGAACAATGACCTCTTTTTCCTGGATGAGAACTTTTTGTGATGGTGTGCCACGTAGAAGGATTTCCTGACTACTGTGGCGATGTGATTATCAAAAGAGAGACTACTGTCCACCTGTGTCCCAAGGTCTCATCACACTTTCGGTGTTAAGTTTACTAACACCTATGTGGTAGTTCATGGGTACATAGTTTTTACCAAAGGGGATGACAATGCACTTTTTGGCATTGAGCTTGAGGCCAAGGCTTTGACACCAGGCATCTGTCTCAGTGAGGCCCTTTTGTAGGATGTCCACATAGTTAGGAGTTTCGATTATTGCTCCTAGTTTGCAGTCATCTGCAAACTTCGTTAAACAAAGACCTTCTGTGTTAGCCTGTACTTCAGAGAAGTAGCTACAAAACAGGAGAGGAACCAGGACTGAACGCTGTGGTACTCCACTTGTCAGTGGTCTGAAGTCAGATTTGGAGTCTGCTGCTTTCACAGTGTGGGTTCTGTCAGTGAGCCAGTTTGCAATCCATCTTGTGACACAGGGATTTATATCTAGTTTAGTGAGTTTATCTAGAATTCCAGAGTGGGGGTGGTGTCGAAAGCCTTAGCAAGATCTAGATAGGCTGTGTGAACCACCTTATCCTAGTCTATGGCTTTAGTGACTTCAGGTTTAGGAGACATGATCTGCCTTTTACAGACACGAACTGGGTGGGGTCCAGAATTTGGAGATTACCAATGTCTTGGTTTATAAGTTCCATGATAAGTTCCATGATGATTCATTCCATGGCCTTGCAGACCAGGCTAATGCAATGGTAGTTACCAGGGTTTGCGGTGGCTCCTCCTTTGTGGAGTGGGATAACCATCTCTGTATGCCATTCAGTGGGCACAAAGCCTGAGGTGAGGCTATGATTGAATATGATATTTAGGTGGGGTGCCAATTCATTCTGTAGTTCATGTAGAACGCAGCCTGGGATGTTGTCAAGTCCCATGGATGCTGTGTTGTTGGGTTTGGAGAGTTTTTTTTTTTTTATCTGTGCAACCGTGATTACAGGAACTTAACATTCTTCTGGTATAGAGATGGGTCCTTTAGGGGGGTGAGAGGTTGGTAAAGTTAGCACTGAACCTATCTGCCAGGATGTTGTCAATATCATTTGGTTCTGTATATTTAGTGCCATTGTGCTGTAACTCATAGCAGATCTGAGAGTTGCCATTGATATTCTTGACATAGCTATAGAATGCTTTGTGGTTGTCTTCAGAATCAGTGGCAATTTTGTTTTCATAACTAGCTTTGGAGGATTTTATGAGGGATCTCAGCTTCTTACTGAGGCTGACCAGGGAGTTCCCTCCAGTCATGAGATTTTACTCTTTCCTGCAACAGTTTCTTTCTTCTGTTTTAGAGTTTGTTTATGGCAGAGGACCACTAGATTGGCTTCATTTTTTTGGAGGATAGCATCTTACTTCTGTTAGGAATATCACGGTCCATGCACTTGTGTAAGTACTTATAAAGTGTAATTGTGTTGGATTCAGCAGTTGTACCTCTATTCTCCATCTGCATGGGTGTTGTGAAATTTGCCACTTCTGTCTTAAGAAGCGTGAAGTTGGCTTTGGAGAAATTGTTCATGGTAGTTTCCCTAATGGGGGGTGGGGACGGGATGTGGATGTCTTAGGATGATTAGCTTGTGGACGGATCTGACCAATGAGGAATTGACCTTTGGTGTGGAGCACCGGTCACCCATGTTGGTAATGACCAGGTCTAGGATATTGCTGCCCCTGGTGGGGGTGTGGATAAGTTGATCCAAGGCATTGGAATTTGTGAGCTCCAGAAAACGATGAGCAAAAGAGTTGGTACATGAGTAATTTTCCCAGTTAATGGTGGGGTAGTTGAAATCGCCCATTTTTAGGGTGTTGGGTTGTACCCTAATATTTTCCAGTGTATCTAGAAATGAGGAGTGGGAATCCTGGGGCATGGTGGGGGATCTGTAACAAGCTACAATTTGTATTGCCTAGAGTTAGTTGCACTTGGATAATTTTGGATGCGTTATGCTGAGCAACTAGCCTGGAAGTGTGGGTATCCTTAATAAATATGGACACACCTCCACCTTTAGTGTTTCGGTCCAGGTTAGGTGGCCGAAAGGTGTGGTATGAATTATAGCCTGGTAATGCAGGAGTGCTCTCTGGAGCCTTGAACCAGGTCTCTGACAATGCACAGATGTCGATGTTCTCCATTTTATGGAGTGTGTCAAGTGAGCGCATTTTGAGGTTTAGACTTGTAGCATTAAGTAGCATTACCCTCAGATTTTGCTTGCCTGTACCTGTTAGTGGTGAATTTGTCATTTGAACCTTGCCTAAAAAAGGTACTATAGGGTGGCAAGAGCCTTAGCCAGTATCCAAAATCCCAAGGGTTAAAGTTGCAGGCCATCTCTGGCAAAGCATCATGGATTGTCGATCATGTCATCCCAGACAGATACTGAATCCCCTTAGAATTATACCAGAAACTTAGCCAATTGTTAAAGTCAATTATTTTGTTCTTGTACTGTGGTGTCATTCTGGGTGATGGCAGGATGCTACTCAGGGCTAGGGTCATACCTGCCTGGGCTACAAGATCAGAGAGCTCCTCTAAGTCTCTTTTCATGTAGTCCAGGGAGGTATGTCTGAGGTCATTCACACAAACATAGACTATGACAGTCTCATATTTGTACTTGTTGTGGAGTGACCTGGTGTGTACATTATGTGGTGGATCCTGGCACCTGACAGGCAGCGAACAGTAACTTTCTCCTTGTTTAGCCTGGTGAGTGGAACATCAGTGTGCCTGACTATAGAGTCAACTATGACTAGAGTGTTGGGTACATTGTTATGACATATGGGCTGTGGTTGAGTAGCACACTGAGTTTGTCAGCTGTGTATCATTTGGGTTGTGTTGGGGGCTAGAGTTTGTTTGCATTTCTGCTATGGAGGGCTCTGTTGCTT
Source organism: Protopterus annectens (assembly GCF_019279795.1). NCBI lineage: Eukaryota > Metazoa > Chordata > Ceratodontiformes > Protopteridae > Protopterus > Protopterus annectens. The sequence continues at coordinate 105,586,964 of NC_056743.1, read as the reverse complement.
GGGCAGATTTTTATTGAGAGCCTCCAAGAATGTAGGAGTGTGTTTTGTGTTTTTGTGCGTGTGTTTTGGTGGTGTAGGTTTTGAGCAACTATGTGATGAGTGTGGTGTGGTGCAAGTATTTACCTTCTCTTGACTGTCTAAGTCCAGTCTTGGGTGAAGAGAGCTTTGCTTCCAGTTTGGCTATATAAGTGCATCCCTCACAGGTTGTAGTGTTGGGCGGTAGGAGGAGAGGGTTGTCTGTGTACATGAGGCAATTGCTGCATTGTCCCAAGATGCCCAGATTCATCAGGTAGACAGGAGAAAACACCAGGAGCTGACCCTTAGACATGCCTGGATAGGTGCTTACTTATTAAGTACTAAAAACTGTTTTCCTCTAGATAAGTTGAGTGCTGTAGTAATTAGTAGCTTATTTAGTGCTTACAATGAGTTCTGAACAAGTGCTGAGTTCAAAGAAACAGATTTGAGTGCTAAAACTAAAAAACTTACTAGTTCAATGGGAAAATTTGAAGTGCAGATCTTATGGCGCTGGAAATAGTTTAACCCTAAGCGGCGATGCATAAAGTGTAATTTTTTTTTTTAAATAACAGTAGCAAATGAGCAAACTGATTTAAACAAATTAACCAATAAGAGCTAAAAACTGAGCCCAGTTCCAGCAGTCTTCAATCAGACAAGTTCTAACTGCAAACTCCTGTCACTAGGGTGCAGGGGAACCTTCTCCTAAAAAAGATGGCCTGGATTAGTGCTCAAGTTATACAAACAAAGCTAGATTCAGCAGGTCTGAATCTAGTCTATGCTACAGCAAACAAGGTGTACCAATTTCAGAAACAAAGTTCAAATAAGCAGGCACAATACACCTCTAACCAGTAACTCCCAGCTCAGAAGGGCAGAATCTACCCTTTCCTCCCACAAGAGTGCAGAACACACCTTCTTAATGTAAAATAACTGTCCCAAAGCCCAAGTGCTTAAACCAGAACGGATGCACTTTTAGAATAACAGACACTAAGCCTTCAATCAGCAACTCCCAATTTAAAGGATGTAAGCTACCTGTCCTGCCACAGTGCAGTCCACAAACCTTTTTAATGTAAAAAAACTGGTCTGAGAATAGCAGTTGCAATTTAATAAGGCTACTAACAAGCAGTAATAAATGCAATTAAGTAATTTTAAGAACATGCAGCAAAAGCAAAATAAAGTAGGAAGAAACAGATACAGTGCATTTTTTTTCTATATAACAATAGAAAACGAGCAAACTGATTTAAACAAATTACCCAGTTAACCAGTAAAAAGCTCAAAACTGAGCCCTGTTCCAGCAGTCTTTAATCAGAGAAGTTCTAACTGTACACTCCCGCCACTAGGGAGCAGGGGAACCTTCTCCAAAAAAAGATGGCCTGGATCAGTGCTCAAGTTATACAAACAAAGCTAGATTCAGCAGGCTTGAATCTAGTCTATACTACAGCAAACAAGGCGCACCAATTTCAGAAGAAACAGTTCAAATAAGCAGGCACAATAAACCTTTAACCAGAAATTCCCAGCTCAGAAGGGCAGAATCTAGCCTCTCCTCCCACAAGAGTGCTGACCACAAACATTCTTAATGTAAAATAACTGGCCTGAAGCCCAAGTGCTTAAACCGGAACTAATACACTTTTAGAATAACAGACACTGAGCCTTCAATCAGCAATTCCCAACTTAGAAGAATGTAAGCTACCTGTCCTGCCACAACAGTGCAGACCACAAACCTTCTTAATGTAAACAACTGGTCTTAGGCACAAGTGCTTAAACCAAAAGGCTTAGAATAACAGTTATAGTTTAATCTGGCTACTACCAAGCAGTAATAAATGCAGCGGAATAAGTACAATTGAGTATTTTCAAGAAGAGGCAAAAGCAAAACAATGTAATAAAGTAGGAAGAAACACAAATACAGTAAGAGCAGAAGAATAAAGTGCAAATGTTTTTTCTCTGTATTAGGTAGAATGAGCTAATGATGACAGACTGGGAGGAGTGTCACAGATCAAATATGCAGCAGGGGTGGGCAATTGCAAAGCCACCAAGTACAAGAAGAAGATATCAATAGGGAGGGAGGGTGGGAAACAAATAGTGGTTCTGACAACGTGTGTAACACAGCAGGAATAAGGGTGGGCGAAAAAACAGCAATTTCAGCATAGATCAGAAGCTAGCAAATATATATATATCTAAATCAAGTAAAAAAAATTAGGCTAATGCAGAACTTTGAAAAGAAATGCCAAAAAATATACTTCTCACTTTATATATATATATATATATATATATATATATATACATACACACACACATATATAACTCCACACACAAGAATAATACACTGATTTCAGCAAATGCAATATGTTGTACAACTCTGTTGCTGCCAGACAAGATCAGTGACTGATTAACAGAGATCAAACAGCAGCCGGGGTTAAATAACCTTTACCCCAGATGGCTACTCTGCCCATCAATTGCAGATAATTTATTGAACGATACCAAAGATGTTTAGTTGTGATGAAAAACTATTCACAATAAAGTATTCCAACATGCTTTACAGAAATTCACACTAGTCCTGCAAACTCAAATTAATGACTATTTAGGATGATCATTGTAGCTAGGACAGTCATTTACATCTAAAGGCAGCCCTTTATCTAAAAATTATTAACACATTCTTGGCCATGTATACTGCAAATCTCCATATATTTGATGTTGGTAATAATAATAATAGAAGCAAATATTCTTTTAAATTTCACACAAGCACCCACTATCCACAGTTAATATTCCAACTTAGTTTGCATAGATACACACCAGTCCTGCAAAGGCAAATTAATGATGGTTGACATTGTGCATATGACAAAAAGGTCAGTTACTTTCAGGCACAAACATCGCCTACCCATTAGCTATATCCACTATGTTGAATAACAGTCTCATTGTAAAAAAAATTAATAAATAAAAATAACAGTCACAGTAATAAATTTCAACTTCATTTCACACAAACAGTAGCCATAGTAAAATATGCTAAACTTGTTTCACACAAATATTAGTCCTGCAAAGTCAGAATGAGCATGGCAACAGTAGAATCAGACCTGTACCCAGCAATTCAAGTTACTGTGTCATCTGTGTAAATCTTGTTTGTGTAGCTTTACTGAAATAAAAGTAACAGCAACTAATTTCAATTCCATTTCACACAAACACTATTACTAATCAAAAAAATTAATAAATAAAAAATAACTCTCACAGTTCATTTCACACAAATAGTAGCCATAGTAAAATATGCTAAACTTGCTTCACATAGATAACATTAGTACTGCTAAGTCAGAACGAGAATGACAACAGTAGAATCAGACCTGTGCCCAGCAATTAAAGTTACTGTGTTGTCTGTGTATATCTCACTTTTATTTTAGTAAAGCTACACAAATAACTAACTCATTTCAATGCCATTTCACACAAATGCCATTACTAATCAACCACAGTAAAGTACTGAGTACTTCTGTTGCCACATTTTAAACATGTGGAAAGTAAAATATATATTGTAATTATTTTATTCTAATATTCTGCCAGAACTGTTTTAAAGCACTTTACTGTAAGAGTGTTAGTTTAACTAAAATACTTGTTCAGCCAACTACTAGACCAAAGCTGTAGTACACTGCCTTGGTGAGAGAAATGTTTTCTGGGCTACATGTTTTAGGGTTTGATTTCATCTCTGGCTTATTACAATTTGTTTAATTTGTCTATTACTGCACTGTTTTATTCTTTAACGAAAGCAGATTGCTCAACAAGCCATTAGGCCTTAGTTGCATAGCACACTGCCTTAGTGAGAACAAGGAATTATTTTTGCATGTATTAAGTCAGTATTAATTGCCTTTTCTCAGGATTCTGAGGCAAACTTGTACAAAATAAATCTTACTGCTGAGGACATTGGAGAAATTTGGGACATATTGTTACACTCCGTATTAGGAACCAGCTCTGAGGACTAATAATTTAGTTCAATATGCTCTTCTTGCTAGTTGCTGTAAGCTAATTGTACTGGATTGAACTGTTGAGGATGTTAATTTCATTTACAAGTTTAGTTCACTTTTTGTAACAAATTTATTTTTTAAATAATTTGATTTAATTTTGAAGTATGACAGCTAGGCTTGGATACCTGTGTATATTTATATAAAGCTTGTGTTTGTCAGCTATCCCCATTGCTAAAGCAAGAACACTTTTTTCGGGGTGGGGGTAGATGTTTGCTCTACTCTGGAATATATTACATTTGTTTTTCTCTCCTTAGCATTGCTACATGGGGTGGTAGATTGTTGGCACTGGTAAACTCTTACCCTGTTTAAGATTTTACTTTTTTTCTGAACAGCTACTGAAGTTATTTAGAGGTCCAATTTGTGTTCCATTTGGTTATGGTCTCACAGACTACCAGTCAAAAGGAATATATTATAGTGGAGAATGATTCCATGACAAAAGTATGATTGTTCAAATGTGATAAGGAATGATGGGTGCTTTTAACATTAAAAGAAATAAATAGCTTGGCCAAAGCCAATGCAGTGGTGTCTTTCCTCAGTAGGAAAGCTGTTAAAGTAGCATGTTTAGAACAAAAATAAATTAAAATCCCATACGCTCTGAGGAATTGGTGGAAAGGAAATGTGTATTATAGCTGATCAAATCAGCCCAGGTAGGGGTATCATCATTTTGGCCCATTTTTTTTCTGGGTTGGAATGTGGAGGACTGTAAAGCTGATGAAGAGGGTCAATGAGATCTTGTAGCAGCACGTGCTAACACTTGTAAGTTAGTGGTCAAATATTATTATGGAAGCTGTAGTAATTGGTCATTTTGGACCATTTCTAGCTCTTTTGAAGTTCCCTGGTTAAAATCTGCCTCTGGCATTTTTTTGAAGCCATATTGTTCAGACACAGCTCCACGTGGTCCTGTTTAGTCTTCCTGGCTACAGAGAACTGAAAAAAAGCGACTGCTTTCCTGATTAAGTATCCTTCTGTTTTTTATATTTGTTTTACCTTCTACTGCTTACCTAGAGCAAGCTTTAACTGTTTTCATAGTTATTTACTGCATTTTTTATTATCTGCACTTAAAAGTACATTTTAGTAGAAATTAGTCTAATTCAAGTCGAAAAGTGTTTGTTTGCTGTTTAATTTAATTGTTTGGCTGCCCACTAAAGTGTGCTAGCCTGTACTACTGACTTATTGCCTTTTCTGCATTTAGCGCGGAGTTGCCACTAGAGCACCATCGGGCAGCCCCGGTTAAACAAGGTTAAATTATTTCTGGCTCCGTAAAGTCTGCTCTTCATTTTTTCCCTTAGAACTGCTCTACTTGTAATCTAAACAGTCTATTCTCTATCTGTAAAGCTCAGCACTTGTTCCTAAAGCATTTTTAGTCAGGTAAAGCACTTCTATATTATACAAAGTACTTCACTAGCTTAAAACCCCTTGAGTACCCACTTCCCTATAGGTCCTTTCTGACTCAGTTACACAGCAAACTTTTTAATTTCTTCTAGCATGTCAAAGGGTCAGTTGCTAGCATCCTCTCCTGCTCAGCTGGTGAATCTGGGAATATTGAGGCAATGTTACAATTGCCTCATGTACACAGACAACCCTCTCCTCCTCCCACAAAACACAAATACATGCGAGAGATGCAACTATATAGCCAAACTGGAGGCTGAGCTCTCTCAACTCAGGACTGGCAAAACCAGACAGGAGGAGAAGGTAACCACACACACCATAAACCCAGTCTCACATAGAACTATCACAACTACAAATCAAACACAAATACACAAAGACATACTCGGAGGCACTGATCAAAAATCTACCAAAACAGCAGAGGCCTCCAAAGCAGACACCCAAACAACTGCCACCTCATGACATAACACAAGCAACACATAGATCACAAAGTCAGTGTGCAAATCAGTCACAGCCCTTAAGGCCAAACCCAATGCCAGACACACTTGTCATAGGTGACTCCATAGTCAGACACACTGACGTCCCACTCACCAGACTGAACAAGGAGAGGGTCACAGTAAGCTGCCTGTCGGGCGCTAGAATCCGCCACAACACAAGCACTCAGGTCACTCCACAGCAAGTACAAGTATGACTCAGTCATTGTCCATGCCTGTGTGAATGACCTGAGACGTACCTCCCTGGACTACATGAAAAGAGAAATAAAGGAGCTCTCAGATTATGTAGCCCAGGCTGGTATGACCCTGACCCTGAGCAGTATCCTACCTTCACCAAGAATGATGCCACAATACAGAGACAAAATGATCAGTTTTAATAATTGGCTTAATTTCTGTTGTCATTCTAAGGGGATCCAATGTCTGTCTGCCTGGAATGACATGCTTGACAAGCCATGCTGCTTCGCAAGGGACGGCTTGCACCTGTCACCCCTGGGTTTCCGGATATTGGCAAAGGCTCTTGCCACCCCCATAGTGCCTTTTTTAGACAAGGCTCAAATTCTAGACCCACCGCCCTAGAAAACAATAATGAAAAAAAACTAAGGGTAATGCTGCTCAATGCCAGAAGTCTAAATCTCAAGATGCATGCCCTCGAAGCCCTCCTCAGTATGGAGAACATCGATGTCTGTGCTGTGACTGAAAGCTGGTTCAAGGCTCCTGAGAGCACCCCGGCACTATCAGGTTTTACCTCATATCATGCGTTCCAGCCCCAAAACCCGGACTGCACCACAAAAGGAGGGTGTATCCATATTCATCAAGGATACCCACACCTCCAGGCTGGTGGCAACTCACGAAGCATCAGAGACCATTCAGGTGCAATTAACCATAGGCAAAACTGCTCTACAGTTTGTAGCATGTTACAGGCCACCCTCTCAAACTCAGGAACCTCACACAGCCTTCCTGAAGACACTGGAGAGTATAAATGTCTCTCCAAACACCATCATATTGGGTGACTTCAACTACCCAAACATAGACTGGGAACATTACTCAAGCCCCAATACCCTAGCCCAAAGGTTCCTGGAGTTCATAAACTCAAATGCTATGGAACAACTTGTCACCATTCCCACAAGAGGTGAAAATATACTAGACCTGATCATCACAAACATGGGAACAAAATGTTCCACACCGGAAGTATATCCCTCATTGGTGAAATCAGACCATAAACTAATCTCACTGGAGATCCACATCCCGCCCCCACCCTCAACAAAAAAGACCACAGTGAAGAACTTCTCAAAAGCCAACTTCACACTTAAGACTGGTGTGGTATCCTTCAAGGCCCCTGAGCCATTGGAAACCACAACCCACGCTGCTGAATCCCTTAGAAATGCTTTCTACGAGCACCTCCAGGATTGCATGGATCAAGCAATCCCAAATAAAATCAAGACCCTTTCCACCAAAGGCAAGCACCTGATCTGGTGGACCCCAGCCATAAACAAACTTTACAACAAGAGGAGAAAGCTACTACAAGATAGAGCAAAATCCCTAAAAGGGAAGACATCTCTGATCAATACTAGTAAAAAACTATGATCACTCATAAAATCATCCAAGGCCAACTTTGAGAGAAAAATCGCCAAGGACTCAAAATACAATCATAAGGCCTTCTTTAGCTATGTTAGAAATCTGGGTGGAAACTCCCAGATATGCTCAGAATTAGTCCAAAATGATACAAAAATCACTGAACCCACAGACATTGCAAACATACTGGCAGACAGGTTCAGTGAAAATTTCTCCCCTCCCTCCCCCCCAAAAGGAGAAATATCTATCCCAGCAGAGTGTAGCCTCCCAATCATCTCAAATGCCCAAGTGAGAGCTGCTCTCTCTAAAGCTAAAGACACAGCATCAATGGGAACGAATGGTGTCCCCGGCTGTGTGCTGCATGAACTCAGTGAGGAACTAAACCCACACATAAGGCTGTACCCAAAGAGTGGCGTACGACAACTGTGGTCCCACTCCACAAAGGCGGTGCTTCTACGGACCCTGGTAATTACCGCCCCATAAGCTTAACAAGCCTGGTCTGCAAAGCTATGGAGAGGATCATAATGGAACTCATAAATAAAGACATAGGGGACCTACAGACATTGGATCCTACCCAATTTGGCTTTGTCAAGGGCAGATCATGCCTCTTGAACTTGGTCGACTTTTTTGAAACAGTCACCAAGGCCATTAATGAGGGTAAGGCAGTTCACACAGCCTACCTTGACCTTGCAAAAGCTTTCGACACAATACCCCACTCGGGTATCATAGAAAAGCTCACCAGCTTAAATGTAAACCCATATGTCACAAGATGGGTTGCAAACTGGCTCAAGGACAGAATCCACAGGGTTAGAGTTGCTGGTGCCATGTCAGACTCCAAGCCGGTCAGAAGCGGTGTCCCACAGGGCTCAGTCCTGGGCACCCTCTTGTTCGGCATCTACTTTTCAAAAGTGTAGGCAAACATACGAGGACTGTGGCTGACAAAGTTTGCAGATGACTGCAAACTGGGCGCCATAGTTGAAAATCCATCAGACACAGATATCCTTCAGAGAGGTCTCATAGAAATGGATAACTGGTGCCAGAGCCATGGCCTTAAGCTAAACGGCAAAAAAATGTATAGTCATACCCTTTGGTAAAAACAAGGTAACCCCAAGTTACCACATAGGTGGCAATCCATTAAGCACAGAAGAGGTTATCAGGGACCTGGGGACCCAAGTTGACAGTAATCTTTCTTCTGACACTCACATTGCCAAAGTGGGTTGGAGGACCTTCTACATTGCCCACCTGATTATGAAGGGATTCACATCCAGATCAAGGGAGGTCATTGTTCCCCTGTACTCTTCACTTATCAGACCAATGATTGAGTACAATGCCCCATTCAGAATGTATCTTACCCGACACCTGCAGCAATTGGAAAGACCCCAAAAGTTCCTCACCAAAAGGATAAAGGGGCTCAAAAATATGCCATATACTGCCCGACTGAAGAAACTCCAGCTCTATTCAGTGGCATACCATCTGCTCAGAAGTGACCTGTGCCTGACATACAAGGCCATGTCTAACCCGGAATTAATGGACATGCTCCACCTCTAAAAATCCAAATCCACCAGAGCCGCAAGAGACTTAAACCTCAACACGGATATAAATAGGACGTGCTGGAGGGACAGATTCATCACCCAGAGACTCCCTATGCTGTGGAACAGAATCCCGGTCCATGTGAGACAGAGCACCTCGCTGGCTCTGTTCAAGAGGAATCTTGACCAGTGGATGGGAGATCGTAGGTTTACCCCGGGGATCATCTCTGTATCACTGCTGGACAGAGGCACGGCAAACTAATGGGTATAGTATTCTTCAACCTAAGGGGTGGTGAAAGCCACACAACTCTGGCTAGGCTTATAAATGCCCTAAGGCAGATAGCCTAGTATGAACCTATGAACCTATAATGAAGAATGGATGTGGGTCCTTGTAGCATTGAGTACCAATACTTATAAGTTAGTGGTCAGATGTTACTATAGACCTAATAAAGAACAGATGATGCATGTAATCTCCTTGTAGATCAGATTAGATCCTTTTATGAGACCCTTACTTATTGGGGGATGGTGTAGTTTAACACTACATTACACCCATCATTAGATCAAATACCAAAAGGGGTAGAAAAATATCCACATAAAACCAAGGCTCTGCAGTCAACTAAGGAAAGGTTGGATTTGCTAGTTTTGTGGAGGTCTTACATCTGGAGTCTCCGGATTACACATTTTATAATGTGGCAAGACATATTGACATGCTTAGGTGTTCTAAGGAACTATCAGGGGTGGCTCGTGCTATAGGACTGCAGCCCCTCCACCTGTAAAATGGGTCCCCCCACCTGTATAAAGTTGCTGTAGAACATATTAAATAAATAAAAATTCTCGCCGTAGAGCATATTATAAAAATGAAAATTCTCGGACTCAGCGCATGCATGCTTAGTTCCTGACTGCTGCGTTAGGCAGACCAGCACTCTAAGCATACATGCTCAGGCATTCCAAGCTCCAGACTGCTCTGTTAGGCAGTCCAGATAGGGAAGGCAGGAAACTCCACCCTTCCAGCTCAGAAGTCTGTGCGGTGATGACCGCACAAACGGGAAGGTCACCATACTGCATCGCTCACAGGCTGGACCAACAGCAAGAGGATCCAGCCTCCTCACATCTCGTGGGAAACCCAACGGCATGCGCTGGCCAGCAGGATATTGTGAGAAACCCAACGGCATGCGCGGACCATTATGGAGGACCGATCGGGCTGCAGGATCATTACAGAAGAGGTGATCACAACAGGTAGGGTGTGTATGAAGGACTGTGTGAGATCGCTGCAGAAACAGGGTGTGTGTGTGTATACATTTTATAATATGATTTTGTGAGAGGCAATAATTTAGAGTTAATGTTTTGTGATCTAATATTTTAGCTGAAATGAAGTAATTACTGGGGATTCTTTTACTGTGTTCTTATTTGATCTGTTGTGGAGATGGAAAATATATGTTCCAGGCATTTACCATAACTTATTGAATTCTCAATGTTATGCATTTTTTTTATTTTAGAAAACATTGTTCTAATGGTTTATATGACTTTCTGTTGTGTCCGACATCACTTTGTTTGCTCCAGTTTTTTTCTCTTTCAATTTCCTATACTATTTAAATGGTTTATTTGGAAGTATTTTATGAACTTTAAAATATCTTGGGAATTAAAACAGATGAAATCTTTTTAAAAAGGTTGTATTTCCTGACTTCCTGTTACTGTACAAGTTGTGAGAGAAGAGACTAAAGATTGAGGTTCCCATTATGTGTTTGAGACTAATTGTAAGAGTCCCAAAACAAGAAGAAATTAAGTGTGATAGGATGATTATAGCTATCTTAGAGATAGAATGTGTGTGTGCGTGTTTGTGTGTGGTAGTCTCTACATCTTGGGGGAGGGAAGCTTGTATGCTGTAAAAATGCTTTTAACGAGGTTGTGCTTTGCTTTTACATCTGGAGAATTCTGCTTAATTTTCAGAGCTTGTAGGTTTGTTTTGTAGAATCTAAAACATCTGATAATATTGTTTATTAAATTTATGTCCAGTCTACTTAAAAATAGCGTGGAGTTATTGGCATGTTGTAATTGAAATGCTTTCTTCTTTGCAGAATTAATTAATAAAATATACATTTTACGTTGGTTAGGTGTGTGTGTGTGTGTGTGTGTGTGTGTGTGTGTGTGTGTGTGTGCGTGTGTGTACACAATGGAGCTTGAGAGCTTAACACAGTGTTTAAGCTTTATTTATCAATAAGGAAGATGCCCTGTGATTTATGAGCTTGTTAATCTTCAGAAAGATAACAGCTATAATGTGTACCTTTAACAGATATTCTCAGAAATCAATTATTTTACCTCAGAAATTATTTTAGTGAGTATGTGTGTGAGAGAGAGGTGTGTGTGTGTGTATGTATGTCTTTTTTGTGCTCCTAATATACTAGTAACAAAGCTCTCTTAGCAGTCTCAATGGCTGGAGTTGAGCCCCCATTTCACTGTTTACTGCAATAAATATCTTTGGTCATCAGATGTCCTCCAGATGATTACATGCAACCCATAGCTGAACCCATTATTTTATTTTATTTATTCTCGCTGCTCTTTGACTGAATACCTCAGCATGTCCACAGCATTTTATGTTTTACTTTACTCAAGTGAGCTTGTCTGGAATCTCTAGCAGTGGATGAATACGTGTGTGTGTGTGTGTGTGTGTGTGTGTGTGTGTGTGTGTATACAAAATGCCCCAGTTGCTTCATGGTGGTGGGTAGAGAATAAGGCTTGAGCCCTGTACCTTGGGCCCAAGTGACAAGAGTCTGAATTCCCTACCCACCACCATTTGTAAAATATGTGCATATGTTTGCCTCATATTTGTTCTGTTCCTCATAAAATCTGTGGTTTCTGTATTTTTGTTACTTTACTTAACATAGCTAGTAATACAGTGGTGCAGTGTTGCCTGACAGCTATGGGTTTGTCTGGTTTGATTCTTGGCTGGGGTGCCTTCTGTGTGGAGTCTGCATGTCCTCCCTGTGTTTGTGTGGGTTTGCTCTGGTGTCCTCAGTGGGTATTTGTCCCTATTATTTGGACTGTATTCCCCCATTATTGGCTTCGTCCAGGTTATTTGTGACAAGTTTGAGAGCTATGGTGATAATTGAATTCAGTGAATATGTTTGGGGGCTGTATTCCCCCATTATTGGCTTTGTTCAGGTGTTTTGTGCTAAGATACACGTGAAAGAAAACAAAAGCTGGATAAACGCCTGGTATACACCTCAAGCGAAAAAATGAAGAGACCAATGGTTAGACCACAGTTGAAGATAAAAATGGAATAATCCACATCAGGAAATAAATCACTTGCAGCTTCACAGTAGTGCCCTTTATAAAACCTGACTTAGATCGCGAAAGCGCTTACTCTTGTTTAATAAAGTGGTGTGAAACTGCAAGTGAACCGTTTCCTACCTTGACTACTACATCTCAGTTACAACGTTTGGTTTTATAAAGGGCACTACTGTGAAGCTGCAAGTGATTTATTTCCTGACGTTGATTATTCCATTTTTATCTTCAGCTGTGGTCTAACCATTGGTCTTTTCATTTTTTTCGTTTTGTGCTAAGATGTTGACAGCTATGGTGAGAACTGAATTCACTAAATGGTAGCCATTTAAGTTTCAGTCTTCCTTTCTTTCAGATGATTTGGCATAGTGGTATGTTGCTCTGGCTGTTTTGCACGGGGTCCTGGGTTCAATAATTGGCAGAGAAACGTATGGTGGTAACACAGCATTTTATTCTAGCAACTTTCCAACATTATACAAGCAATGTTTAAAATGTGCCCCTGTTTTTTGGGCTTTCGTCCCCACCCCCCAAATAAATTTTGGCTTTTTCCAGATTTCTTGTGCTGCAAAGTTCAGAGATACAGCTGAGTGTCGAGCAGATTTTAGAAGGAGCTGAGAGCTGCAGAGGAACAAAAGTTTAGTGCTGCTTATGCAAAGTCTGCGTACATTGTAAATAGCACAACAGGTAGAGTACTTGCTTTTGATGCAGAAGGCTGTGGGTTCTACTCCCACAGTAGGTAGATCCATTGCTGATACTGTACTCTGTTGTAAAGGGGATGGATGCTGCAGTCCTCTTTGGCAAATATACTATTAACTATGAACCTGTTATCAGTTTGCCATCCATTCCCTATTGCGATATTACTAGCATTATCATTTTTTAATGCAACATAAGCAATTTATTCCTCAAGGGCAACAGGCACTTTATTTGTAGATGAAACAATGACATATGAAGTTGTTTGCTAGCAGTAACCTCTTCATTAGTTAACAGATTTCTTTAATGTGGAATTATTTAGATGACTTTTACTTCTTCAGAGATCATCCACTGATACTGGTGGACTGTAGAAGTTTGAGTAGACTTTTATGATGGAAATGTTCTGAACTGGGCAGTATGTCATTATTGGTGCATGCATTTTGTTTCATTGTTTACTGGAAAAATGTTCAAAACAATACATTTAAAATGCCCTCTAACAACTGTACTGTATTGTACAAGGAATATAATTTAATACAGTCAGGAAGGTTTATCAAAGAGCATGTGTATGTTTCGTGTTCAAGGGGCCTATGATTTGAAAACAGCCCAAAATTAATCTTTATCTGCCACTAGCAAAATGTATTTTCTTTGAATGTGGGTTTCAATGCTGTTTCAATGAATGTGAGTTTCAAGGGCAGAGAACTTTTAATGCTAAGTCTATTTTCATTGTGAGACTGCATTGCTTTGTTTAGTAGATATCTATTGGGGTTTATGCTGTAAAATATAAAATAAAACTTTCAAATGAAATCCATATTATCACAGAAGTAAAGCAGAATGCACATTACAGTGTTTATGGCAAATGGGGCGAAATAATCAATGAATGGGACATTGGAATTGCTGCAGGGGGGATGCTCCATTCGACCATGATTTTGTGAGTGGGGGGCAGCAAACTCAGACAGCCCCGGCTGAACTATACCTCTCAGTTGTACAGAATTCTAAAGAATGAATAGATTTTTGCTTCTTATTTTTGGTTTGTTCCTCATAAAATTTGTGGTTTTCTGCCAAATCATTTAGGAATGAAGTCACTAAATAATGACAGACATTGAGTTTCCGACGTCATAACTTTCAGAAAAATGCATGCTAAAGCAAGACCTGTTATTCTATCAACTGTCTTTTTAGTACTGTTTGTATGTTCCCCCAATATATTTGGCCTTATCCAGATTTCCTTCATTAAGAGGTTGAGAGGTGCGTGCAAATAAATCTCTTTATAGAACTAGGAATATCCAAACCTCTCAACTGTCTCCAATTTTGGCTCAAAATGTTGCTCTTCCCCCTAATAATCCCTCTGCAAAATGGCAATTTTTGGAAGAAAACGTGGAGGGTTTACAGTTATAAATAACTAATGATCAGAGTTATAGATTACTTTTATTTCAGAAATGCATGTAGATGCTCTTATTTTGTCAGCTGCTCAAGTTAACAGTACTAATTTTAAATAGGTGTCCCTTGACCGGTTCCCAGCTGCATTGTATGGCAATTTTATATTTTTACATAACATATTGGGTCTGTTTTTCATAAAATTGTGGTTTTCTGGCAAATTAGTAGGAAGTCATTTAAGATTGAAGTTAAAAAAATTATAGCAGACATTTGAGTTTCAGATTTCATACCCTTCAAAAATTCATACTAATGCAAGACCTACTACTATTTTATTATCTTTCTAAGTTTATAAGAGCAATATTTGAAAATTGTCTATTTTTGGGAGTGTGTCCCACTTCTATCTATGGCTTTGTCCAGATTTCTTGCTCCGAGGTTGAAACGTACGAGTGTCAGAAACATCACCGTCAGCCAGAGACCTTTCAAACTGTGACCTACTTGTTGCACCCCACTCCCCATTGTAGTCGCTCTGGATGTATCAAAGCAAGGCAAGGAGCAGTTATGCAGTGTAAGTGTGCAGAGTATTCCCCCATCAAAGGTAAACCACAAGTATGACCGTGGCTTTTCATCTGTCCTTGATTTTGCAGAATATTCTGGTTTTCTGTCATATTTTTATACTGTTGATTTATGCTTCTTATTCAGAAAATCCATGTCACTGTAGTGCCTTTTGCTCTGTGTTTAAGTAGTAATACTTTAATGACCATTAGGTAAGCTTGTCAGAGATTGTAAGATGCAAGTAAGCTTTAATAAGCATACTGTTAAAGAATTACCAACACTCAAAGCCTTTTCATTGTTGCCATGCAGAGAATATTTACATAACTAGATAACGTACAAGCCTTAGGTATTGAAATGCATATGACAGTATTTGAAATAAAGGACAGGATTACAGTATTTTTAGAAGTTCGTTACATTTGTTGGAGACTTGCAGTTATCTTTGCAGGCTTTACCCGTAAACTAAACAGAATGCCAATCTATTATGTCTGGTCCATAACTTGTGCAGTAATCCTTTTAGCAATTTATCTTGAGCTTGTTTCTTGTTCGCTGTTCATTTTTTCTTTGATCATGTGTTCTCCATGAAGCAAGTAGATAGTTGTTGTCAGGCGGCAGGTCTTTTTTGGATAAGAACATTTTTACAAGTGGGGGTATCACAGAGATTGCTACTTTCAGCATGTTACTTGGTAATTTTATAAAGCTGAATATAAATTATAATTAGAACTGCAGTGCAAGGAGAAGTGGTTTGAGCAGAGTGCTGCTTGTTTTTTTTAATACTTGATTTTGACTGGCATTCCAGTAATGTATTTAAAAAGCAATTAATTTTTCATGCCTCACAACCTTTGTGTTTCCATCTAGATATTAAGTAAGTTGTCATGTAGCCAATGCATTGAAATATTTTTTTTCTTCTACACTTCATTTTGTCTTGATTGGACTCTCGTAATGACGGTTTGGCACCCAGGGCAGCGTATTTAATTTAAGTTCCAGTTGTTGTGGCTTTGAGCATAGCTCCACCCCTTTCTAGTTGGTCACACCACTTCCCATTGGCCCCACCCATTCAGCTGTCTCCTGCAGCCCCCCCCCCCTTTAATTTGAAGTCACCAGCCACCACTGCTGACTATGGACCTAAGATCCAGTATCTATTTCTGATCACTTTTTGGTTTATATTGACTTGGCTTTAAGAGATGGTATTAATCTCTCTTCTTATGGAAATGTGTTCCTATTTACACAATACAAGCAAAAAACAGGAACATCCATTTGTGGATTAGTCATTTTTGGCATAGTACTTTTATGGAATGGAAGCATAGGAGAAGAGAGTCTCTCAAAAATATGTTGAGGGCCTTCTGCAAGAAAATCTATCAAGCCCAAATTCAGATCTAACTGCTGCATCATTGATATGAAGGTGAACGTAAGAGGATGGAAAAGTTGTACACATTATCTAAATGTAGGGAAATGAATTTATCAGCATAGGGAAAAGCTTTAAAGAATAATGTGAGGCAAAAGAACCAGAGGTGCCGGAAGCTGTTGAAGACTGGGGGGGGGGGGGGTGAGAAGGGCAATTTTTTAAAAATATTTACTACCACAACATAGGTTCACTTGGAGGACGTTTTCAGCATAGCCAATTTCTCTTTTGGTGCTTGAATTAACATTTCCTGATTGGTCTTACCAATCCCATGGCTGATAATTGTATATTACCCCTAGTGAGAATAAATGTGATCATACTATAGATAATTTGAAGGGACCCATGTAAGGGATGTAGCATTTAGGAACTGCCTCTATCCATTAGTGCCATGTGGGGCAATCCTGGAGTACATTTTCTATTACCCATCCTTAGATCCAAGTTGCATTTGAATATGGATATGGATGAGCTTTACTTTATTTGAATGGCTAGTCTGTTCTGGAACAGTGGTAGCCTCTGTGATATATATCTATCTCCACAACATTCATTGTAGAAACCTGGACGGAGTATTTCTGATGCCATTTGACTTGCTGATGTTCAGTAGGTCCATCTGTATTAGGTCGGAGGATGCCTTGTATGCCAGACATGTCACCTCTGTAGGATACTGAGTATAGTGATAAATCTTTGAGGTGGTCCATGCAAGCCCTACTGTTTAGGACTTGTATCCTTTTAGTAAGGTATCTCTGTGGGTATTCCAACTGTTGCACAGGTCTGGACATATACATGACAAAGTGGGCATTATACAAAATGATTGAACTAATGAGGGCTTTGTAAAGGGGGGCAATAACATCTCTAGATCTAGTCAAAATCAATTTTATAATAACCTGTGCAATATAGAAAGACTTTATGACTCTGGACACACGTTATTCAAAAGTTAGGTCACTGTACACACAAGTTCCCAAATGCCCAACTGGGTCAATTCTCAGGGGGCATTGTCTATTTGGCAGTTCCTTGGAGTACATTACTTCCCAAAGGATACGATAATATATTTCTTGGAGTTTAGTTTCAATTCATGATTCTGGCACCAGTTATTGTTTGGGTCAAACCTTCCTGCATGATGGTTAAGTCAATTGGGAATTCAATAACTGCTCCTAGCCTGCAGTCCTCTCAGACATAGTCAGCCAAAGCCCTTTGGTATTTCCTTCTACTTTTGAGATGTATATGCCAAACAGAAAAAGTGTCAGCACCAAACCCTGCGGGACTCCATTGGTGACTTCTCTCTTCCCCTATTTTGATTTCCTGTATCCTGTGAGTAAGCATACATGTTTGCGTTCTTTAATTCACCTTTCTGATTGTATTAACCTGATTGTATTGCATTATATTCATTGTATAATACAGCACCACTTGTTAGAATGTGAAATAAATTTGTAGTTTGGAACAGTCTTCTAATAAGCAATGAAACAAAATGTATGAACCAATAATGACAAAACTACCCATTTCAGAAAATTTCAACCATAAAAGGCTACTCAAACTTCTGCCATTACAATCCACCAATATCAGCAAATATGCAAAATCTCTGCACAAGTAAGTTATCTAAATAATTCCACATTAAAGGGATCTGTAACTAATGAAGAGACTGCTGCTAGCAAACAACTTTATATTTCATTGTTTCAGCTACAAATAAAGTGTCTGTTGCACTTGAAGAATAAATTGCCTATGCTACATTAAAAAATGATAAGCTAGTAATTTTGCAATGGGGAATGGATGGCAAACTGATAGCAGAAACATAGTTACTAGGTAACTCCTCCATTCATAGGAATGCAGCGTCCACTTCCTTTTAAGTACAACACAGTACAGTATCAGCAATCCATCTACATGCTGTGGGAGTAGAAGTGACAGCCTTCTGCATCAAAAGCAAGCATACTACCTGTTGTGCTACTAACAATGCAAGTGACTTAGCATAAGAAGCACTAAACTTCTCTTCTCTTGAAGCTATTAGCTCCTTGTAAAATCCACTTGACACAATTCTGGGAAAAAGCCAAAATTTATTTGGGGGGGCGCCCAAACCAGGGACACATTTTAAATATTGCTTATATAATCTTAGAAAGTTGCTAAAATAAATTGTTTTGTGTTACCATGTGTTTCCTGAATGATAGGAAGACTGAACCTTAAAGTGCTATCATTATTTAGTGAACTCGGTTCTCAATGATTTGCCAAAAAAAAAAACAAATTTTAAGAGGAACAGAACAAAAGTTTGAGCCAAATATTCAGTAAAGATCTGGACAGTGGAGAGCTATGGACTCAACTCCCTGAATCACAAGTGGTAGTATGGGTAGAGAATTCAGGCTCTTGTTTGAGCCTGATTAACACAAACCACCAGGTATACCTAACTGGAGCAGTTTATACACACACACACACACACACACACACACACACACACACACACACACACACACACACACACACACAAGCAGCAAAACTCCTGCAAATAAAATAACAAAACTCTCTTTACCGACATGACTCTAGCAGCACCAACAGAACAGCGGCTGCATAACTCCTGTAACACAGTGAGAGAACAAGAACAGCTAGTTTAGTTAGTTTAACTTCTGTGTGTGAATCCAAGTTAGTGTGAAAACTCCACTTAATTTTTTCCGACAGGCCTTTCAGCTGTAAAAGTGGGAGGCTCTCCCCTCCTCCTGGTTCTATGGTTCTGGCACCCATGAAAAGAACTGTGGAAAATTCAAGAAAAGTGGAAGAGATACAAGACTTTCTTTTAGGCAAAGGTTTCACCACACCCAAAGTGTTAACTAAGAAATGCCGGGTAAGAATTAATGATTTGGCAGGGAGAGGACTTTCTCTGATAAATGGGATGGTTGTTGCTTGCAGGCAATACAGAAATTAGTTATTCTATATTGAATATGGAGCCACAAATTTTAATTGATGAACCAAGATCATATATGGACTTGAAAAATTTCTCACCTAACACTGCTATTAAAAAGATTGCTTCTGAAATCAGACAGGAGTTGAAGGAGATCTCTACGTGGCATAGATCTGGGATGCTAATTGGGATTCTGTTGCCAGAAAGGCATTGGATTTAAATGGATTGAAATGATTTTTACAAGGTCTGTGATATTATGGTTGAACCGCAAGAGTATTTTAACTTTGTGGAGGGGGCTGATAATCTTACTGGGGTGGGTGGTTGGGGCAACAAGGACAACATTATTTTTACCTAAACCTGGAAAGGTTCCACACAGCCAATTATAGGTCAACTTTCAGTTTCTCCAGTTAGAGTTGAAGACCTATACAAAAAATCTGGCATAAAAGACTTGATAAAGTCCTGCCAAACTATATCTCACAGAATCATCAGGGATTTATAAAACGTAGAAGTGGGGGGAACCAGAGTTAGTATGATTATGGCTGAACATTCACAAAGCAGAACAGCACTATAATAATCCATCTGGAGCTCTCTTCATTTTCAAAAGAATTTCATTTGCACTGAATAGAACTTTTTGTGGGCTTTATTTTTCAGGACTCTCATTAATTTTGAAATGCAAATCATTATATGTAGGGGCCACAGCATGTGTATCTTTAACGGCACTCTACCCGCCATTATTATATTGACCAGGGGCAGGAAACGTGGCTCCTCTCCCTCGTTATTTATCCTAGCTATGGCAACATTGTATACGTTTTTGAAGTCTAGACTCACTGGAGATGTCATCACAACATTACATGGATGTCCAATCCTAACATTCGGGTTTGCCAATGACTGTGTGGTTTAGCTATCATCTCCACACACTAGACTTTGGGAAATATTAAACTCCATTCAGAAATTTGCTAGGGTATCTAGATTAAACTTGAATATATAAATAACCAAGCTTTTTATCCCAACACACCAGGTGCTTGACAGTTTAACGGGTTGGACGGAAATACCCTGCAAAATACTTTCAAGAGTAGGGTATTTAGGAATGCCGGTGGCACATAGGTATGTCCCAGTTGCTTGCCAAACTGTTGTCTCAGTATTTCTGCATTAGGAGTCTAACTTCAAAGGAGCTGAACATACCCTTAATGAGTAGAGTAACACATAGCAAAAACTTTACTAATATTTTTTTTCATATTAGATATTAACCTCGTGCAGTATTTTCCTCTATTACTAAAAGAATGGCAAAAGGTAATTATAAGTATTATTTTGCAAAAAAAAAAGCAGAACTATAACTTCCTCACCCTTTCCAGGTCAGGAGGCCTAGGTCTTCCTAATCTTCAGATAAATACAAAGGCAGCTGTAGGATGGCATTATGGCAAGAGAACACAAACCCATCTGGTTTAAGGAAGGTTTTGGAATATGTTAATCTCAGGCTACTGCATAAGGTACAGCTCTTCATGCGAGGTTTAGGATCCTAGTTCAGAATCAATATACAAGTTTACAAGTACCAGTAAGAATCATAAGAGCAGCAAGACTTATATTACTTATTTTAACAATGTCAAGGTCCAACTCAGGAATTATGGATAGTAGGCAGTCTGGCACAGTTGGATTGTTAGATAAATCGTAAATATCATGAATGAGGTGGGTGAAACAGCATTTCTTTTCTCTTCCTTACAGGAATCTGGGAAAATGGAAGGAGCTAAGGAGGAGATTACATGGTATCATAGTTGACAGATTTGAGCGTGTCTTTCTAATTTATATATCTAAGTCACAGTCAGGTGAGATATGGCAGTATCAAGGCTCAGAGGTAAGACTGAAGGGGATTTATGAACATTTTAACACTGTCCATTCAGGTATATTATCAGCTTACATAACAAGAGTGTTATAAAGTGGTGTAGTTGCTATATCACAAGTGTTTACCACTATAGTGAAATTTATGTATTTTAAATGCAGTTATCTGTGGCAGTTTCCTCCTACCTTTTTAAATATAACTTGCGTAAGGAGGATGAGACTTGTTGGTAAAGTTATACTGAGGAAGCATATTATTTGCATACAATATTTTGTTTTGGCAAATTATGCTCGGTATGGGCCAAAGTCTTAAATGTAACAAGATGGGTTCCTTTAACATACACATTAGATATACATTTTTGGCCATACCATCACAGGACCATAAGCTCTCTCTCGGCTTTGGATTGGTTGAGGATCCTTGTCAAATATATTTAGGAGCTAGAAACACCTAATGACCTGTACACTTTCTGCCCAAATTCAACTTGTGGAAGCACAAAGATGTAAATTAGGAAAGGGAATGAAATAAATAGTCACCTGTATTTTTATTTTCCTTTCACTCATTGTGACACAGCTATACTTATTTAATCAGATTTGCAGTTTTTTATGTCTCTATGATCCTCATACAGTGTTTTATAATGGTGTACATTTCTGTTGTAGTAAATCTGGTAATGCATGGTGGTCGCCCAATGAAAGCTCTTTTAACAAAGATTTGCTATGAAAAAAAAAAGTATTAGACCTGGTTCTCACCAGTATTGCCACCCTATGCTAAACCCATGCTGTTACCACGTCAACGGTCAAATCTGATTAACGTTCAGTAACACTCACTGTGCGAGTAAAACCTGACATACCACAAAACCCTTATGTCTTTTGAGAAATAACAGACAATCTAATGAAACTTAGGCACCTTCCAAACTTTGAAGACCCCATCATACACGGTATGAAACACTAGCATAAACAGACTATACAATAAGAGGAATAAACTTAATTCATTAATACCAAAACATCTAGAGAGAAACTGAAAAAGAACAAAAAAAAAACAAAATCCAATCCTCATCCTTATGTACTGAATATTTCTACCTCTGCTAAGGATAACCACAAAGCTTTCTTCATCCAAGTCAGAAACTTTAGATTTAATGCCCAAAAAACCTCAGAATATATAACAAAACCACCTACTTATCCTCTGAGGATACAGCCAACATGTTAATGGACAAATTCAGCTTCAACTTTATCCCTCAGCTCCCCCCAACATTCCCCAACTTATTAGTATACACACACCCCACCCCCTCTGATCATCTCTGAGCAGGTCCTGAATGATCTCTCTAAGGCCAAACCCTTTCCCCATGGGTCCTGATAATGTGCCATGTTGCCTTCTTGCAGACATCAGACATGGTCTGGTAGACTCACTACTAAGCCTATTCAGCCTCAGCCTCTCTTTTAGATTCTTATCATAGGGATGGAGAACTGCAGTGGTCATTCTTCTGCACAACCAGGGATCTATCGGAAAATATGCCTCACCAGACTTAACTGAAAGCAATGGCACACACGTTATATAACTTATTATCAAGGATATCAGCGATCTAAATGCCCTGGACCAAAGCCCATCTGGATTTGTTAAATGCAGATCCTGCCTCCTGAACCTGATGGGCTTTAAACATGTCACTCATGCATTAGATTTGGGCAAATCAATTTACACTGCTTACCTGAACCTGGCTAAGGCCTGTGATACAATCTCACATTCTGTCGTTATTGACAAGCTAATCAAACTAAACGCAAACTTGTACATTATCTGCTGGACTGCAAACTGGATAACTGACATAACCTAATCTATTAGTGTGGGAGGCATGCTCTCTTCAAGAGTAGTTACCAGTATTGTCCCCCAGGCAGCAGTACGAGAACCATTTCTCTTTGGTATTTACTTCTCTGACATCAATGGCCTAAAGCAATCATTAGATGACTTCCCCTGTTCTCCAGCAATACAAACCACTTAGTGGTGCCTGGACCATGGCCTAAAACTAAATGCTATGAATGGTGCCTGGACCATGGCCTAAAACTAAATGCTAAGAAATGCATCACTTTGTCCTTACCAAAACTGGGCACCCATGCACTTATTTAGGTGACTCCCCTTTGAATGTTGACTCAGTCATTAGGAACTTAAGCACTTTTTTGACAACGACCTATCCTTTGAATACCATGTGTCCACTGCTGACAGAAAATTTTTTTATCTTACCAATGTTCAGTATAGTAGAAATTCAGACTCATTAATAGTTTGCCAACAGTTAGACCAGGGAATGTAAAGAAAACTTCTATACCATTTATTTGTCAGGAAATTACTAAGTTTACCACTGCTAACTCTTCATATAGAGAGAGAGTTCCAGAATGTTCCTGCTCTGTGATGAAAATGCCACTTAACTGTTGTTTTAACATCTGACAGTCTGACATATAGAATATTATTCCTGGTATTGATAGTTTGCCCCAAAAATGTATCACCGAGAGAGGCTGCTAATGCTTCATTTCTTAGTGATTTGTACACAAGAATCAAGTCACTTCTTAAGTCTCCAATTTCTCTGTATAACCTAGGTTTTTCAATACTCTCACCTAGTGACCATACTCAGGATTCTCTCAAGTCTTTCTGGCAACTGATAGAAGAACCGAAAGCCCCACAGTATTCCATAATTCATTCTACATTATAGGTAAAAGCATAATCAAGACTCCTTTTTCCTCTACTACTGACATTCCTCAAGATGCCTTTTAAAAGACCATAACACTTCCTGATCACTGTTTTAATATGATCCAAGTCCAAACCATAGTCCACCATATAGTCTAAATCTGGCACAGAACTTACCAAGGTCAAAATTTCATAGTTTTGAACCAAAGGATAATGGTCATTTCCAAAACCAAAATGCATCACACACTGTACTTCATGGCATTAAATTTTATCCTATTTTTGGTGACCCACCTGAATAAAATGTGTAGGTAATTTTACAATATATTTGTAATTATACCCCCCACCATAGTATCACTGTTGAATTTACTTAGCCAGCTGCTATCAAACAGATACCATAGGTACCAGAGTAATCACCAGTGGTATTCCTTTCAGATGTAAGATATCACCTCTCTCTCTTTCTCCCTCATTAGGCTCATAATATAGTATAAAGGGACCATTGTATGTACTTGTCTAAGCATGTGAACCAGTTTGAGAAACCACAGCATTTTCTTACTAAGATAATCAAAGACACAACTTCCTTGAACTACCCAGGCTGCCTTAAAGTGCTTTCGCCTTTTTTTCTATTTCCTACAGATGCAAGAGGTGACCTCTGTCTAGCCTACAAATCCACAAAGGATTCAGTTCTATGTGAACATCTGCAAAACAAATATTATCCTAAACACCTGGTCAAGAAAATGTAAGTTCCACCAAAACAAATAGGACCTGCTGGGAACAGACATTTCTTAGACTATCCCACTTTTGTACAATAGCCTTCCCTTGGATGTAAAGCAAAGTAGCTCTAAGGGTAACATGGATAAATGAATGGGAAATCATAAATATAGCCCAGATCTGTCCACTCAAGCTTCAAGTATAAATTAGCCATGTCGACAGGTACCTTCAGATTGGCGGTATTTCAGATCGGCCACTGATGGTCCTCTTGATCAACAGCCTAGTATTAATCTATAAATCTCATCACCCTGAAACTTCAGTCATTGCCTATATCTGGTTGACTTGCTAGGATTAAAAAAAGAAATATTGCATGCTACCATTTATGACCTCTGCAGCTCTTTCCAATGCAGCCATTGTATCCATGGTACAATCTCCATGGCTTAGACAATAAATTAAGTGGATATGGGGTAGGATGGAACAGTATACCTGAAAATTTAATACTCAGGTATGGAGTACCTCCCCGTAGGACACCACACCTACAGTTACTTTAACCAAGGGTGTCATGAGACATGTTTTAATTTTAAAAAAAGCATTGCTGTTACATGCCTTTACTTTAGCAAAATAAGTGTTTAAAAATGTTAGAAAAGTTTTCCTAGCAAAGTGGTGCTCCAGACATCCACAAAGTTCACCTAGTGTAAGGTCAGCCATGGTGCTTGGCTGCTACTTTAACCAGGCTTCACAGCTGCAGCGTAATTTCTCAATGCTGGAATTGACCTGCAAATACCCAAAAATCGTAGCTCTCAAATCCAGAGTAGAGAACACTGGACAATATCCCTGAATCAAGGACATTTACCTAAAATCAGAGACATCTAATTAGTATACATTATGTATATTTATGCATGCATTAGTGACATTTATGGAAAAAACAGAATACAGTTGTCATTTTATTATAACATGTTATATAGAAATTTACAGCAGTGTAGACGTTACTGTCCCAAAAAAATCTTTTCCTTGCAAGACGGAAATCAAAATCACACTGTTCTACTAGACAATATTTTATAACAAAACTGTTCTATATAGAGAGAGAGTTTTGTTTCTATCAAAAGTCAACCCGGAAAATAATACCGACAAGACAGGAAACATTTGTTGACTTGTGATGACCGCTCCAGTCAAATAGAAACAGGTCAACTACTAAATTGCTGTTCATTTGCTTTCAAATGAAAACATCACCTTCTTTCGGCTTTTTCCAGTTAGGGGTCACCACAGCGGATCACTGGTCTGCTAATGATTGGCAGTAATTTTTACGGTGCCGAGTTGCCAGACCGATGCCCAACCTTCATGGAAGGCACACCCACAATCACCTACCTGCATGCCTTTACAGTTCATGCAGACACAGGGAGGACATGCAGATTCCACACAGATGGATCTCCAGCCAAGAATCGAACCGAAGAACCTCTTGCTGTAAGACTACAATGCTAACCGCTGCACCACCGTGGCTGTCAAATGAAAACATCACCTTGAAACTCTAAAAATGTTTTTAATAAGCAAAGTGTGAAACTTGATGTTGCTTCTAAAAATTTTTTCATAGGGATGACTTGAAATTATAAACTGGATTTAATAAACCACAATAAATATGAATTTCTGCAATATATAAACATCTTACTATAATTCAGCAATCATTCAAGCAACATGTACTGCTAGCAGAATTTTCTTCATACAGCTGTGAGCTTTCATACGAGTGAGTGGTTCTTGCTGCATCATTTAATTGTGAAGATGTTTAGAGAAATATAAATATTACAATATCAATAAATATTATACAAATATTCAATATCTGTAATGGCACCAGACAGAGGTAAAATATCATATCAAAATTGTGTTTGCAATTGTACATTTAATATGAAATATAATAACTTGTATGTGGCATTGTTTTACCATTATTAATGCAAATATGAACAAGCTGCATTAGACACAGAGAGGCATCAGTAGGATGTAGTTACAGAAACACCTAGAGACTCTAATGAGTTAATTGACATGCATTAGTTAGTCAAAGCTAAAAGGTCTCAAACTTTGTGAGGCCGTAAGCTGAAAACAATGACATTAAGATCACAACAAACATAAAAACATATTTTGCAGGGATAAAAGCTCCCGCCCCCCTTATTGCAAGCCCCTACATGCTCAAACATATAAATTCCAAGCTTCTACAAAGTCAAAGAAAAGGGATAATGTAGGAAAAATATCAGCTTCTCCCCCTTTTCTAAGTCTAGAAAACGTACAATCAGTGTGGTCTATTACAGTTCTTATGTAGTAAAATGTTGACAGCAAGGAAAAATGCTGTTGATATTTCAGTCCCTGACAAAGCAGAATGCAAGAAAGCATGGGTTTCCCTTTCCTGTCATTTGAAACAGGAAAATGCATATTGGGATTCTCTGTCCAGTGCGGAGGGCCTATAAATGTCAGCCATATGCATTCAGAGTATTTTAATGAGCTGCATTAAATGTCAACGCAGAACTATCACAATCTCATACATTTCATTTGTCTCCTAACGTTTCAACTTTTATTGGCATGTAAACCATTTCACTTTGTATGTTAGCTTAGGGGAAAGGTCTCTTGACTGTCATTTTAATTATCTAATTTCTACACATGGGGCAAACTTCTCACAATTATTCAGCCTCTGTCCCTGCAAATTTTTGTTCTGAATTAGAATAAAAACATTTTTTTGAGATTCAGTTAACACAAAAAGCAAATTGTATTATGATTTGTACATGTTCTATTGCAACCTTAATGAAGATAGGAGATTTTATGCACACAGACACAAACATCATTGCTATAACTGCATGTGGCATTTAGAGTAGGTGTTGGTGATGGTTTTTATACTCAGTCTTTACTGGTTATTTAATAAAAAGTATAATTACTCATAACTGAATTTAGGAAATGGTTAAGAATTTGTTTGCAGTGCATAGAGTGCAATAATCATGCGCCAATATTCAGAAAAGGCCAAATCAGTTAAGCGCTACAGTGGCATGAGGCTCAACCTTAACAAATGTTAAGCACCTCCTGCTTAAATTCTTAAGGCCAAGTCTTGAACTAGGCAGTAAAATCTGCCAGTACTGACCAGCAAACGACACTGGCAGAATAAAAGATTTGACTTTACCTGCTATCTATTCATGACATGTCTTGACTTCCTGTAAACTTAGGAAGTTACTAAAATAACGGGTTTATAACATTTGTAGACATCCCTGGTTCTTAAAATGTGTTCTTTGACAAAATAATGCCCTACTGAATTTTGTGAGAGTATGAACCAAGTATTATTTATTCATTTAGTCTTAATGAACAAATTTATTCTAAAAATAACAATTCTTAAAAAACATACGTGCTTTCTCCAGTAAAATTATAACTTCAGTTTAATACTGGCTTCAAAGATGTGTTATACAAAAGTAAGAAAATACTAGGATGTCTAGATTTATAAATGTGAAAATTAAGCTCAAACCATTTGCCTTTCCATGAACTGTAATATGGAATGGAAAAAAGCTAAACATTTTTAGAATTATATCCAGATCACTGTGAGACTTGATATTTCTTAAAAGACTGTAGTGCATACTGAAAGCTCAACTTTTCTGCAGGTTGCCCTCAAGCACCGGACACAGAGGATCAAAATGATAGCAGTTTGCCACTGGAAATTACCACTGATGCACTTTCCGTATCTGTGCACCTGCAGTGATACCTTAATTTTAGGATATTTATACCTTCTTCATGTTTCTGCAACTGCAGAGTAGGTAAATGTAAGTATGGGGGTTGTAGAAACTTTCCCCCACATTGGGTGTGCAGGATCTTCCCTCTCCAAAAAAAAAACACGTTTACCTTTTCAGCTTTTTGTGTTTCAGGCGTGTGTGTGTGTGTGTGTGTGTGTGTGTGTGTGTGTGTGTTGTGGTTCCTCAGGTTAAAGTTTAGTAATGGAACCCTTAAACTCAATCTTTACATCTTGAAATATAATATATATATTTAAAATGGAATATGAAATAACTCAGTGCTGCAAACTGAAAGACTACAACTCAGAACAAGAAATTCACAAAAAAGCATCACACAAAATCAGTACTAAAATTTATTTAAAATCAGTTTAACTACATTTTACATACAAAAATATTAATATACACAAAACAATTTTAAATAATAAAAACTTGATTTTTAACACAGGCTATAGAGATGCATATAGAAATACATGGGGGCAGCAAAGTGGCTCAGTGGACAGCATCGCCCCCTCACAGCAAGAGGTACATTGGTTCAAATCTCTTCTGGGGTGCCTTCTATTCAAAGTATGCATGTCCTCTCTGTGTTCGGGTAGATTTCCTCCCACATTGCAAAGACATACAGTAGGTGGATTGGACATACTAAACTGACCGTGCATGTGAGTGTGTTATGTGGAAGAACTACTACTGAACGGCTAGCCACCAGTCTGTGTAAACCTTGGCTCTAGATTGTCACTGTTGAAGTGACACCTTGACTCCATGTGCAAAAATGGGAAAAAGGGTTTGTGGATGGATGGGTACAGAGATGTGTTAATTAATACCTGGAGACACCTCAGCATTAAGGCAAAGTTGTCATAAAATTTTCTTACATTTAAGATTATGTTTCCAAGGACCCTCTTGTTTGTTAACAGAAATCCTGTCAATTATCAAAAAAAAAAAAAAACATTTAAATTAGCACAAGTAATAGTACATTTGTGTAAATCACTATTAACATTTTTTAATCCATATGTCATTAATATGGTCATAAATCCTGCACCTTAGGTGATGCTCAGTCTTTTCAACATAGAATTAATCACAACATACTAGTACAATATAAACCACAGCCTTCGTCTTACAATCATGAATGGTTGTTAGCATAATGTGATTAGTGTTTTTGTATACAATTTTTGCTGTTGAATAGGCTAATTAGTTTTCAATAAGTCACTAATTTGTTGAAATGGGAGTTGCAAACTGATTATTAAAAAATTTCAGCACTGATTTCCTGTTTTGCTTTTTGCAAAGGTCTGGTCCTAATATACAGTAGTACATAATACACCAGATAAGGCCTTATCCGTTTAAGTGCAATTTATTTAGTGAAGGAATAAAGTTTGGAGTTCACTTCCAAATTTAAAATCATTATACCTTTGAGCTAGATAATTGCTGCTTGCTTAAAATTCAATGTAAAGTCTTTCAAATTTAGGTCATATTCCTTGCAACTGTTAATACATTCACTTCCAGGTCCCAGGTACTCCGTGAGTATCTGCAGTTAGGCTCCTAGCATTCCTGGAATAGATTTACACTCACTCGTGGTATTCTGCTGCTCTGTCTGGTCATGGATTCCCAACAGTATCCACGCTTGTCATGAAAATCCATCTCTAGAAGATACATACATCTCTAATGCTGTGGGTTTTCAGTCCTCCTTTTAACCACAGGTTTTCAGGTGTTCTATATAACCTGTGCTGTTACATGCTTGTACTACCATATTGCATATACAGCCCATCTAAGCAGCATTTCTTAGGTCTGAAATAGCCACTATGCCACAATGACCCCCTTTTTCCAGCACAAAGCACCCAGTATTTTATTAAATGGGATGGGTTATGCAAATGGGATACACACTACCATGTGGCCTTTGCCAGGCATGTCTAACATAAAATGACTGTAGTGGCAAAGCTCACCTACATATCCTGGTGGTGTTATCCTCCTTTTTTTTTTTCTATAGTTATTGTAGAGGTGTGATCAGTTACCAGAGTGATGCTGCAACCTAACAGAAAATTGTAGGGAAGTTAATGCCAACTTAAGAAGTAAATATCACTATTGAGGAGCATCTCATGTCAGCCCTACTTATCTTTCCATTCAGGTAGCAAAGCTGGTGATCTTCACTACCTACATCCTGAGATAATACAGATCCTAACCTTTCTTCCACAGTATCAGTGTGCAGAAGAGACAGAGTTTATTAAGGTCAGCCAAAATTAAGACACCCTCTACATTAAGGAAAACTTGTATGTGGTTAAAAGCCTCAAATGCTCTTATGGTCTACATTATCTAGATGGGCACCTTATTTTTTGTTGTGGCTGCCAAAAAACACTTTATGGTAGCAAAACTGAGTACAACCTTTCTACTGTAGCCTACTACACCTAAAATACCTCCTCTTGTGATTTATTGTGGGTATAGGCCGGTTCTTGACAGCATTAATCTAGTCTGTCTAGTGCCTAATTATTTCTTTCACAATCACATATTTCAAGCAACTGGCTTTTGTTATACAACTTTATCATTCTATCATTTTGATAGAATTAACATTAAGTCTGCCTGTTTTCTCACACTGCTTGCACTTTGGTTAATGTGACTACCCATTACCTGAATAAGTTTCTGTACCATCAATGCACACAACTGAGTACCTGAGCCAGAGTTGTGGTATATAGGAATAAAGCCCTGACTATAGCCCAGGAAACCCTGGAGGGTTAATGACTTGGATGAATGAGGCACTGATTGGGGAATGATGCTCCTGCCAATCTGAAGGGAAGAAGGTATTAACCTGGGATTCTCCCATGTTTCCTTGGCCTTTTCTAAGGATTAAACAAAGGGGTGTGTTTCCAAGGAAGTAAGTTGGGGGAGGGTTAACTGAGCAGCTTCAGAGCCAGTGCAATAATGCCAGCATTTCTCCATTGCATGCCCACCCCTCGGACATTTCAAATGAGTGCACGGGTAGGAATGGGGAAGTACAGCTTAAGCAGAACCATCCCATGGCAGCAGTATGTGAGAGTCCAGGAACACCTTGCTTCCCATGTCAACCCTATCTATAACTGCAGCAACTTCATGAGAAGCCAAAAGGCATAGGTAGGTCCAAAGAATGAGGTAAGGCATCATG
Organism: Protopterus annectens; assembly: GCF_019279795.1. Lineage (NCBI taxonomy): Eukaryota > Metazoa > Chordata > Ceratodontiformes > Protopteridae > Protopterus > Protopterus annectens. The sequence continues at coordinate 105,555,734 of NC_056743.1, read as the reverse complement.
GTCTGATGATGGTTAACTGTGTGGGAGACAAAAATAGAATGAAACTAAATAAATAGAAAGTACACAGCTAAGAACTTGATATGAGGTTTCTCAGCTTTATCTACAAGACTTTAAAAAATGGCAGGAGTTCTATGAAATTTGGAGGATAAGACAGACACCAACAGTGGTGACAAGTGGTGTCCTTTCGTTTGCTTGAGGGTAGTGCCGAAGTTCCTAACTACCTTTTTATTTACTAAGGGGCTGCTGTCTACATTTGTGTTGTGGGTATTATTTTTTCATTTTATTGAATATTTTTCTTTTAAAATTCCATGTAAAAATATGAAAAAGCAAATACGGATATAAAATTGATAGAAAAATAACAATGAATAAAAAAATGTATCTAATATCTATAAAATTTTTCATAAAAACAGTCCTAGGAAGTAATTATATAAAATAAGAGGCAAATGCATGAAACTCTACTTAATGTAATAAAGAGCAAAGTTAAGAGTAGAAGGATATAAATACGACCGGTAATAAGCAATAAAAGAAAACGAACAGCAAAATGTAAGTAACATATGCAAAATATTATTCCATGCCTCTACTGGGATATATTTGAAGTTCTGAAGAAGTGTCACTTCAAAGCTTTTATTGTGTTTAATTATTAAATCAGAGAATTCAGACCAATTAAGTTTGCAAAGAGCACTAAGTTACATGCAATGTTATGATGAATAAGATAAGAACTCGCAACTGGATAGATTTAATTTTTTTGATGGCAAGTGTAAGACAGCAAATTGCCAGGAAATAGGTTCCAGAATTGGGAATGGATTTTCTATTGCATTGTGTCCCACGTTTTCGTTAATAGGGAAATTCCAGAATATATGCAAAATATCAGAGTTTGGGAGAATACAAGCAGTACAATTACTGAGGAAAGATTTATTGTAAAAAGTGCTTTTTCAGTGGGCTTCATATAAGCATTATTTATTATCATGAACAGAGTATAGTACAATTTTTAAAAGGTTTATGCTTGATATTGTGATTAAATGATTCTTAACATCATTATCTTTGGTTGCTGGTTCAGGGTTGTGCCAATAATTGTAAAAAAGGGGTCTACATTAGAACATTTAAGTTTCAAAACTTTGAATGTTCCAATATCGACCCCTAATCAGCGAAAGCTGAAAACATTGAACATACAGAACAGCAATTTTTTTCCTAGGGAAAAATTTGCTGTTCCAAAACACACACACACAACACAAGAACACCAAACAAACAGCAATCCACACACATACACCTAACCCTGCACTAAACTATACATACACCACCACTAACTATCCACTTACCTTAACCCAAACCCTAAGGTCTGTCACTATCGCACACTCACCTCACCCTTGCCCTAACCCTAACTCATCTACCCCACCCTAAACCTCACATTCACACACTTAACTGACCCACTCCCTAACCCTAACTCACATAACCCGCCCTAACCCTCACTTCCACACAATCGCATACATAGCTAGCTAGCTCGCGCCCTAACCCTAACTCACCTAACCCACCCTAACCCTCACGTTCACACAATCGCACACATACCTAACACGCACCCCAACCCTAATTAACCTAACCCACGCTCAAGCACACACTTACCTGAACCCGACCCATAACTTTCCACCACAGCGCTGAAAATACCAAAGCAACAGAAACGGACAACCGAATGCTTTCCCTAAGAAAAAACTTGGGTTTTCTGTAGCTTCAATATTTTCAGCTTTCACTGAATAGGGGTCAATATTAGAACATTCGAAGTTTTGAAACTTCAGTGTTCTAATATAGACACGTTAAAAAGGTATTAGTGACTAAAGTTTGCATTTAGAAATAACCTGTATGCTAAAGATAATGACTTTGGAGCTAAAAGGGCCTTTTTGATTTATTTTAAAAATCAGTCTTATTTTGTTTGTTGAATGTAATGTAACCGATAAGGCTGAAGAGCTTTAGTGACTATATTTAGAGTTGAAGAAAAGCTGTTAAGGACATGGAAAGATTCACACATACAAAGCAGAGTAGAAGAATTTAAAGACACTATATCTATCATTAGTGCAGGATTTTAATAAAATAAAGGAGTTTAAGGTCAGTCATATTGCTTAATAAAACATTTAGCGATATGAATAGACCACCTATTCTAGGCCTAAAATTTTCATTAATTGTTGAACGTGGGGTCCACATGCTATTTTAAAGGGTATTCTATATTTAATTTCTCCTTGCTGCTAAATTTTAAAAACGGTATAGCAAGAGGATTACAGTTGTAATTTTTAATACAGCTAAATCATATATGTAACCATGCTAGAACACAAATAGAGCTGCTTGGAATTAATTTGTTGCAACAGACTCAGAGGTGAGATACTCAAATAATTAAATAGCAAAAACAACAGGCAATTTCACACCATCACCTTTAGTGTAAGTTTATTATAATTCATTCTTTTTGATTTCAGGAGTAATGTGAATTTGGGAGAAAATATATAGTTGAAAATATGGTTAGTAGATGTAAGACAAAACTGTCAGGGAAAATGTCCATTTTGACAATGGCAATCGTAGATAGGAAAGTAGTAGAATGACTGCCATTTTTTATATCAAAAGTAATGTTAGGCCAGGTTTTAAAGAACTGTATGCGATAGTTGAGATAAGGGTCTGACGAAAAATGTATTGGTAAATATTTGCCTGTTTTAGGCCATACCATCAAGCTTTGATAAGTCAACAGAGTAGCTTCATTTTGAAATGAAATGAAAAATAGAAGATTTTTGGGGAGTTTAACTGTAACTTTAAAACTGGACATTTTTTTAAATACATCAGATTCTTGGTATTTCTGTATTGGTACAAAGAGAGGTATATAATTACATCATCAGCTAATGGAGCAACAACATTCTACGAGTATGGGTTAGAATCTTTGAAGGGATTAGAGAGATGATGAGGATTTTGATTTATAGATTAAATAGGTATATGGACAGTGGACATCCCTGTCAAACTCCATTTTTTTAAGAATTACTGCCATAAAAAAAGTTATTACAGTATTGGTAAAAGGACTAGCAAAGAATTGTGAATGTTTAATGAACTCTTCAGGGAGACCAAATCTAGGAAGGATATTGAAAAAAAATCAAAAGCTTTTAATGCATTGATTGATAGCAGTAATTATACAGCCAACTTTATGCAGTTGGAGGGATTCAAAAGTTTTAGTTTAATCAGAAGTTTGCATTTATGAAAGCCTGATTAGAAAGGTTAAATTATACAGGTTAAAACAAGTTTTAATCTATTTGCAAATACTATATAGCATAAATCTATGTATCCAAATGAAGTAATGCACTTTGTCTATAGTTTGTGACTACTACTTTATCAGTTTTACTTTTGTGGAATTAAAATGGTTTGGAGTCTATTCATATGCTGGTTAGAAATTAAATGTGTGCTTACAAACAAATATGTGAAATAAAATGTTTGATATTTGGTCATTAAAAAGTTATAAAAATCAGGAGTGAAACCTTTGGATATGAGTGCTTTTCCATTTTTAATGCATTTATTGCATCTTTAATTTGTTGTATTTGAACTGGGTTGCATAAGACTGTATTGGTGATTAGAATTAATTTGGGGAAATCTAATATGTTCTAAATAGTTTTTTTTCCAGATTGTTTTATATATATATATATATATAATATGTATATGTGTGTGTGTGTGTGTGTGTGTGTGTGTGTGTGTGTGTGTGTGTATTTTGTTCATACAGACTGTAGTAGAAATTTTCAAATGCTGATATTATACCAAGGATTGTATGGTAAGTTGTATTGTCAGCCTTAATTTCATGACTATATAGGGAAGAATTTTCATTATGTATTAACTTTGTTAATAATTTAAAAGGGGGTTTCTGCCCATTTGGAATTAATATTTTACTTTTGTAGCAACTTACTTGTGACAAAGTAATAAGAGTTGCTTTTTCTTATTTTTAATTTGTAATTCTATGCTAGATTTTCAGTTCTGAATCAAGTTATTTTCCAGGTTGATTTGTATAGTGTTCCTTCTGTTTCTATACTCTTTTGATATGGGATGCTTTGCTAATTAATGTTTCTCATAAATAAACTTTACTTGATGCCCATAGGATGTCTAGTGTTGTAGTACTGGTAGGGAGTTTATTAGAAAAAATAGGTTATAAATATTTTATTTCCGGATTAATTTTTTGATTATAAAGCAGTAAAGGGTTAAGAGTCTAGTCATATGAAGGGGTTGAATTAGAAAAATGTTAGTCTAAGCTCAATTTTGAATTCTGGAATGCTCAGAAATTGTACAAGGATCAGTAAGGAAGTCTGTAACATATCTGAATAGGCTGTATGATAGTTGGTAATCTGTTCCGGACCAGGATTTAGAACAGAGTGAATAATAAGTAAAGCTGAAGTGCTTGGGAGAGGTAAATCTGATTGGGTCTACTACTACCAATTCAGTTTGTAAGTCTAATATTGCCAGCGATGTAATATTTTTACATGCATGGTGATTAGATCTGTCTTTAGTTGGATCAATTACCATGTCCCAATCACCTCCTATGATAGAATAGCAGTCCTTGAAGTTAACTAGAACATTACAACATTTGCTATGAAGTCCACTTGTTCATTATAGAACACAAAGAACTGGCTTAGGTAGTGATGTAAATTTACATTTGAGGTCGTTCTATCTCCCAGTAAAATCGTAGCTTGATTCCTAGAAAAACATTTCTAATTAGATTAGCAACACCAATTTGTCTGTATGTATCCCTGCTAATTCTGAGTAAAGGCTATTTTTTTTTTGGAGAAGACAGACTAGATCATATAATAAATGTGAATATGGAATAAAAATAATAGTAGTATTTGCTTTATGAAATAAGTGAAGAGCACGCTTCCTTTTCTTGAAATTCTGGATACCTTTCAGGCTCCAACTGCCACCTGTAATATTCATATAAATATCTGCTCAATAGATGTTACCAGAAGTAAAATAGTTAACACTGCAGCATCAAAGACACTTAGGACTACTAAAGTGATTATAGTGGTCTGAAAAGATAAATCATGTGAAGAGAGTTATACAAACACAAATGAGACTGCTGCTTCTCAGTACAACTGTAAGCCTAATCCTACTCGCAGCTCATTTCAGAAGGAATAATACAAAGAAAATCAAAAGTTTTTACAAATAATGAACTGTAACACGCTATTCAATACTCAACACATCTAAAAGACCCAAAAAATGACTAACAGTTATAAAGAATTATTTTAACTTGGTTAACTAAATGTAGTAACTATAGGAGCTGTATTTACACTGTTAGGTATTAATACATTGTTAAAATTGAAGCAATGTGCGATTAGTTTAGCACAAGGTCCATTAGAAAAATGAGTCACCAAATAGATGAAACTTGCCTGTGATGCCAACTAAAAAGTTAAAAGGCCAGAAGGCAGTTCCTGGTTGCTAGGAGGCTGATCAAAATGGTGGCTTCCATTTGACCAATCAGCCTCAACCACGCTGATAAGCAGATTGAGAATGTGTGATGCATTCATGTCACTGGTGAGAAATGAAATAGCTTACAGAATATTGTATAGTTGATACCTGATCGTTTTAAACAAGGATAACTTTGCAGAAAGATGCATCTTAAATACTATTTTTAATAAGAAAAAATGGCAAATGTTTTTGCCCATCTAATTTGTATTGTAAGGCAAAATCAAGAGAAAATGAAATGTCTTTTGTCCACATTAAGTAAACAACCTCTATGTTTTGGTAGTCTGTGTTTAAGTCTGTATCCTTCCAATTAAGTAAGTACACACAAATTTGTCTTGCTGATCCATTTTGGGATTTCCTTAGGACTGGATGAGCTCTTCCAATTATATTGTTGACATCTTTGTGGTTGTCTAGAAGTATAGCCAACACTTCCCTGATCACTGGAATAAGATCTGAAGTGCCTTAGCATTCCAGAACCACTAATAGGAGATTATTACATAAACGTATTGCTTTGTCTTGATTTGAATCAACTTTATATCTTCTTTAGTGTTGCTTTTCAGACATTTAGTTGGTGTTTCTTTTTCTGGAGTTATCAGAGCTGAAAATTTTAGATGCCATTACATCCAGGTAGTCATTTTCTGAGTATATGTTTTAGAAAGGTATAATTCTGAGTTAGATGGATGAATATGCTTTAGTAATCTACCTTGATCCAAGTCTAATTTTTTGCCAGTTGTTTTAACTTTCATTCTTATAGCTGATTTCTTTTGCAGCAGGAACCATCAAGAGGCCTCAAAGGATGGTCACTCCTCATGCAGCAAGTCAACCAGGCAGGTGAGTTTTTATTGCTGAAAAGTGACTAATACCTTATACTGAGAACAGTGAGGTACATGCTACAGATATTATTTGACAATGACATATCTTAGTAGCAGATTTTTGAAGATATGATGTTAGAAAAGATGAGGATAGATGTAGTAAAAGCAGTCAGGATCTGTACTCATTGCACTGCTTATTCAATTGCAGCCATTTTGAATGCCCCCATATTGTGAGTAAATGCTTTCTGAAAGAAACAATACTATGCTTTGTAGCATTCAGTTTGTGCTCATTATCTGTACATCAGGTATTAACCAGGGTAAGGTCTTTCTGAAGGGTACAGGCACTGGAAGAGGCTTTTGATAATTATAACCAGTTTATAGTCATCTTCAGATCTGGTTAACGAGAGGTCCTGGTCATCATGGTTTTGAGATTAGAGAAGTAGACACTAAACTGGAGATGCCACACTACAGAGCACTGGAAGATTCAAGCCGTTTACCTTAGCATTATTTGAAGAGACACCTGCCTCATGCAGTATGTGGATTCTTGTCTTTTAATTAATTGATTATCAATCTTACCAGATAAGGATCTATGTTTCAAGCAAATAGTTTCCTTACAATTCAAGTATAAGGTACAGTACTGAATGCTCTTGTGAAACTGAGTTATGTTGTATGAATAGCATGACCATTGTCAGCAGTTAAGAGTTTACAGGCATGATCTCACCTTGACAAAGTCAAACTGTTGTTGGTCAAGTCAAAACTAATGAGATTCTTGATATAATTAATTAAATTGGGTATATGATCCTTTAAGCTTTATACAGCAGACCATCATTTCTACTTCTATATAAATGGTGTGAAAACTTCATAATTTGTATTTTGGATTTGTTACAGCTTCTAAGGGAGCAATTTCAAGTTTGGGGGGGTAAGCAGTGTGGAAAATGGGTCAAGAGCAGTACTGTAGATTTATTCTAATGAAAAATATAAATATTAAACTATAAGATGCTACTATTATAAGGACTACAAGGCATTTTGGGGGTTGATCTATATATGAGGAGAGGGCTAGCAAGACTACTAGCAGCTTATGATAATACCAAGGTAAAAGAAAGAGAGGCAACTATATAGTAACAAATGTAAGGATGTAACTAAAAATATTTGGATGTTACCTATAAATGCAGAAATGTACATGGCAGTTATAGAACAAATAGTTTTGAAAGCCTAATACCACAAAAGACAAACTAAAAGATGAGTATGAAATTGATGTGAATTTAATCAAATTGTCAGTAATGACCAGTCTTAAAAGTTACAAATACAATTAAGACTCTGGGCCGTTAGTGAGTGGCTTCATGTAGTCAGTGGTACAAGGTTTGATTCTTTCTACATCGATTTGCTTATTGAGAGACTCAGAGGAAGCCATTTAACCACACAATGCTCCTAACTCTCTCCTGAAAAAGGATACTTTGTCTGGTGGCCTTACCTACTTAGCAAATAAATAAATAAATAAAAAATAAAATAAAAAAATGCTAATTAAATGTTGATAGTTATATGTATTTGTTAGCAATTAGTGGGCAGATGAATGTTTCCCCTGCTGTCTTACATGCTCCACTTTAAAATGATTTTGCATAACCTATACCAACTCAATAATATTAGCTGCAGTTGCTACACAGGCAAATTGTTTCAAAACATAGAATGAAATTTAAAACAGCATGACAACAGCTTTGAAGTAGGTCAGACAAGTAACGGAAGAAGGAAGACTATATTTAAGCTTAGCAGAATATGAATAATAAAAGATGACACCATCTGTGGAAAGTTGCCATTTTTTAGAAGGGACAGAAGTAGCCATTTCTCTAGGATAAGGTAGTCTGTGGGTAGAATATCCTACACAAAAAGAATGGGGAAGTGAAATATTAAGCTGTGAGCATACATCGACTAGACAGGTATATACCGTATGGTGCCGTGGAATTAAGCAGGATAAGATAGAGAGGATTCACAACAGATGCTGTGCAAAATAAATAGGTCCTTTCTTTTAAATCTTTCAGTATGCATCCGTACTATATATTAAAATATAGTATCAATGAAGTAAAGCAGTTCATAAAGTAAGAAAAGCAGTGCTTTCACGCTAAATTACTATTTTGTACCTATTTATATTGAAGAAAAAAATCAGAAACTTGTAGACAAATGTGATATGCACTTTTCTAATGCAATCTTTTCTTATATAAACCTTTATATTCTACCAGATATTATTCAATCAATTCTGAAATGGATGCAGCTAAAACATCATGCAGGCTTTGTCACATGCTTTCCTCATGGTGTAATAAATCAATCTGACAACAGCTTCAAACATATTACATTTTTTTACTCATTCACCCACCACAGGTACAATCTACAACATGCAAAACATAGCTGCAATATAGAAGGGAAAGATTTTTTTCTGACAGTCCTATTACAGCCAGATATTTCAACAATATAATCGGCTGTCACAAGCAATGGCTCATTCTAAGAAGCAATTAAATAGCTCCATAATCCCACTGTGCATTGACAAGTCAACAGCAGATGAGAATGTGTTGCTGGTGGCTGCAAACATGCCAAACATCTTTCAGGACAGTGACTTTCATCATTTTTATTTATATATTGTGATTAAAATTGTTTAGTAGCTTTTCGTCCATGGATGACACGTGCAAGAAGGTCCTATAAATAGTTGTTCCCCGAGTTAAAATGCTCATAGGTGCCCAGTGACACACAGATACATCAATCCTGTGCCACATTTCTGTAGCGCATCATGCGTCAGTTCCACAGCACCCTTCAAGTTTAATTTGTTCCACATTTTATTTTAGTGCATTTCCCAACCAGTGCCATGGTTTGTCAGATTCTGCTGCCACATCAGTCCATGTACTGACCTTGCTGCATATATTGTAATAGTTGGGGTCTGATAATTTTCCAGCATTACAAAATCAAACTACCTAGTGGTACCATCCTGCTTATATTTCTGACAAATCTGTATCATTTTATGAGAATGCATGGTGTTTATAATGTCAAGTTTCAATATTAGCAACAGTAAGATATCTGTGTATCTGACTGGAATCAGTGAACAAAATTTCCATTCTCCATTTGATGTTTTAAACTGACGTATGGAATGCTTATGCAGAGAGAGGGGAAATCAAATTAATGCAAATTTAAGAGGAGAAATTAGAACATTAATTGTTGTGCTTGTGATTCTCCGTAACACTAATAGAAATGAGTATTTCTTTTTCTGCATGCATTCTACACAGAAGGCATTCTGCTGGGGTATATGGTACTTAACAACCTTGAAGAATGAATGCACTGAATAACGTGCCTATAAAAAAAAAAAAAAAAAAAAAAAGCAATATAACATGCTGAGTTCAATGAACATACACTCCGAGCTTCAGCTTTCTCTTCCCTATACTTCAGTGCTATCCCATTAATAATAAAACGAGACACTCATTACTTACTGTAATCTGGAACACTTAAGCAAATTCATAAAACATGCAACAGAACCTGCACGATGCATGTTATTTTCAGAAACCTAGAATCGACGAATACTGAGAAAATACTTCACTAGTGAAATGAGAGAATGTCAGAGATCTTCCCAGTAGAACTTTCCAAGTAATGTATATGGGAAAGCACCATTTCACAGACTGATTTCGTTGCAAATTTTGCCTCATTTCTTACTGTAGCCACAACATGCAGTATTTTAATTACCATATTATTTGCACTATTTAAGTTCTGTATACGGTGCTGCGGTAGCGTTGTCGCCTCACAGCAAGACGCTGTCCCGTTCGATTCTCAGCTAGAGCGTCTTCTGTGTGGAGGCATACGTGAATGGGCATGCCTTCATTGAAGGTTGTGTGTCGGGGCTGGTAACTCGGCATGTAAAAATCCACTACCAAACATTAGCAGACCGGAGTTCCGCTGTGGCGAGCCCTAACCGGGATAAGCCGAAAGACGCAACAACAACATACTCCTCTCCAGAGAAGAAGCATGGATAAGTGTTACTTTCCCCAGTGCCAGTAGTGTGGCTTTTATGGAGGTGCAGTGCTGCAACATGACCACTATGCCTGAGCTATCTGCCCCAGTGAGGCATATTCACGATGATACTGAAACCTCATTCAGCAGCATAAGGGGTGCAAGTGGCCATATCAATAAAGGGACAGGAGACTGTTGCTCAACAGAACCCTACTCCAGGGTAACAGGCAGAACTACTGTCAACAAGGAGTTATGGAACATAATGCATCATGTGATAAGAATATCGACTACAGTAGCAATAAAGTTGGCTGTTTTATGGGTTCATGAATCACCACCATCATACAGAATATGCCTCTACAAACCCATAACACAGAAAGGCATCTGCAGCATAGAAAACAGGAAAAGAAGTGGTTGTGTAGTCTGTGCTACATGAAAGTAGTACATTTTTTTCTCTATCACAGTGCAAGCCACTGTGCATGGGATGAGAAACACTCCATCTTTCATTGACAGACACTGACAGAACTTGGAAGCATAAGAAAAGGGGGGATGATGTGTCCTAATTTATGCACTAGATGTTCCTTTGGCAAAAGAAATGCAATCCAGTATGATCTTGTACACTTAAAGGCTTAACTATTGTGCTTCATCCAGAGCATAGGGGAAGGCTGAAGGACATTAGCCAAACAGCAACCACTAAGAGCTGCTGATCTAGTTTAAAGGCTTGAATACCCTTCCTAACATCCATCTTACTAAAGCCTCCTCCTCACCTTCCTAACATCCATCTTACCAAACCTCCTCCTCACCTAACATCCATCTTATCAAACCTCCTCCTCACCTAACGTCGATCTTATCTTACCAAACCTCCTCCTCACCTTCCTAATATCCATCTTACCAAAGCCTCCTCACCTTCCTAATATCCATCTTACCAAAGTCTCCTCCTCAGCACCATCTGTGAGAGTTTCTGTTCTAAGAGTTACCACGGCCAGACTACCACAGATCACACCAGTGGTATACAAGGGATACTCACCTACACCCCACATTATGGAACTTCTGGATCCACACCCCAATCTCTGAATATTGCAGCTCTAGGGACATAATTTTTGCATAAAAAGGAAAACAGATTTTTTTTTTCTTTTCTTGAAGTTGTTACAACCCCATTGGTGGCATATTTAGTGATCAGGAGCTTAGAAGAGTCTTTCCATATTCTGGCAGGTATCGAGATGCACAACCTTCCTATATTAGCACTCTAAAACCTCCTCCATTCAGTTTTATTTGCACCACTCTGTCACGGTAGAGAGATAATCTGGCCAGTAAATGAATGACATGAACTTGGCAGTAGGTATATAAATGCAAACCCATTAAAAAGACACTTCTAGATATATAGGTGTTTACTAGGCTAATGACCACAGTGGCCTTTTTAACCCTAGCCATGCATCCCAAATCTCTGACAAACTCCGATACCCTTGATAAATGGAGATGAAACATTTACAAACTAGGGCCTGGGAGATGAACCATTTGCAGGTTGCCAATCTCCATTAGAGACATATGTGTCAAACCAGGGATGAACTTACCTGCAAAATAGTTCCATTCTTTCTAATTATAGTCCTGTTTGTACACAGCTGAATACCTTTTGTGCTTTGTGTCATGTTAACTTTTATTTTGGACTTCCTACAGCCTTAGAAAAATAGAACAGAAAATGCAAATGTCATTGGCATAGTTCCATTGCCTATCTTGCTGTTATAAATACCATTAAAAGTTCACGTACCTATCACATTCATAATTTTCTGGTGCAGTCTTGTGGTTAACTTTTCATGTCCCTCACACCTGCTGCAGCCATCACCAAGTTAAAAAAGGTCTTACTTCTATTTCTTTACATTAAAACTCTATTTTGATCTGTGTGCATGACTTTCTGACACAGGTGCCTGTCTCACAATCACTTCATATAACAACAAACATATAAATTCAGTCCATTTAGCTGCCTTTAAAAAACTGTTTCTTGTCCTGCTCAGTAGATTTTCTGCCCAGAAATACCTCTCAGAAATATTCCTTCAGACATGTCCACGTTACTTGTCTGACTTCTCATATGGCGCATAAATCTAACACCAACTTCCAGATGAGTAAACTTGTTGGATTTACTTCTCTCAACACCAACCTGCCTTGAAACTCACACCTGTCCTTAAGAACATCTGTTTTAGCTTGTGTGCATCATCTGAAAAAGGCAGGTCTATTCCACAGTACTCTGCAGTGTGGCTTTCAGATGGGTACTAAAATACCAAAGTATTCTGAAATAAAAGCACATAACTGAATTCAGAAAATTTAAACAATATCCACGCGGGACTTTTTTTTTTTTTTTTGCTACATTTATGTTTTAGCACCACTTTGGGGGAGTAGCAGTTTGCACTGGTCATTCTCCCTGGTCTCTAGTGTGCATGTACTCAAAAATAGTGTGCAAATTGTGGTAGAGCTCTGACTTTAGGAGAACTGATATCAAGGACCACACTACTCTCCTAACCTTTACAATGCATACCCTGGCCTGTTTAGCAGTTATATGGAAACAATATATTCCTCTAGTTTGTGTTTTCTAGGCTAGGAGCATTCCAGAAATGTTATTTCACATACTCTGGAGATTTCATAAACTTCAAGAACCTGTCCCATACTGGGAAATTAACCGTTTTAGTACTGTGTACTCAAAAAAGGAAAAGCAATGGAGAGAACATTCCTACCATCAGAATGGCTAGAATGCTTGTTCTGATCTTAAATGTGCACCTGGATCTCCCTTGGTAAGAAATTTGTGGCTAGTGGACTTACCCGATAAAATGCATAAAACACTAAAGCTTTCTTTTTATATTTTCAGAAGCTTTGAGGTCCAGCCTGTGTGCCAGATATTCATTCCAATGACAGCAAATCTTGTTACGTATCAGTCCCACTGTAAGTGCCCCTTAAATGTCTACCTTTGTACTCACATTTCCTTAATTATTGGGTAGCTACAGTGCCACTAAGCACCCTCTATAGCCATAGCACAGGGAACAGGAAGAACTAGTCAGCATAACAACAACTGTAAATAGCGAAAGCAGGTACTCATTCTGTTAAAATTCATTGGATTGATTTCTAATGTTGTGCTGCATTACAAACTTCTTTGATCAATGTAATGTAAAACATTAAAATTGATTATGTGTGTGTGTGTGAGGGGGAGAGAGACTTGAGTTTGGGGCGAGTTGCTGGGAAGTAGTGAGGTAAGGTGTGTGTGTTATCTTGGAGTTACATATATATTTAGTGTGTGTGGGGGGGGTGGGACTTGCCTCCCTGCATGAACACAGTTTCTGTTTTTTTTTTTTTTTTTTTTTTTTTTGGTTCGTTCGAGTGTTTTGATGATTTGGGTAGATCCATTGAAACATCAATGTAGTTTCAATATGGACCCTAGTGAAAACAGCCATAAAGAATTATTATTAAAGAGTAGTAACAGTGAGAGATGAGTGTGCAGCGACACAATGAGTACAATAAACAACAGGTTCATAGGTGTGTACTAGGCTAATGACTAGGGCCTTTTTAAGCCTAGCCATGCATCCCAAATCTGACAAGTGCCGTTACCCTTGACAAATGTAAGCAGTAGCATGGGAGATGAACCATTTACAGGCTGCCTGCATCCGTTAGAGTTAAAGCTGTGAAACTAGGGATGAATTGTCCTGCTCCCCTTCCAAATGTCCAAGTTTGGAATTGGGCTACAGAGGAACTCTGCTACACAAGAATGGAAAACCTGCTCAAGGGTATTCGTCATCTCTGGAATACATACCTATGTCTCCAGCAGCTCCCATTTATATCACAGGCAAGGTTTCAGTCTTTAGAATGGGTACATTCTGGTGCTTTTTTCATGGATATGCAGGGGGTCCATCAGGGTAGGGTCTGACAATGCCTTGTATGCTTGACACATATTTCCCCTCAAAAGCCTGTAGAGGACAGAATACAGGGATAGGGCTTTCTCTGCATAGGGCATGTTACTTGCACCCTGTATTCCTTTAGTGAGAAACTTATGTGGCTGTTCCAATTGCTGGATGTGTCTTGTTCGGTACATACCAAAGGTGGCATGCGACTCAATGACGGGTCTGATGAATGCTGAATACAATGGAACAATGACCTCCTTGGACTGAGATGCCATACCTTTGTTTATAAGTTGCACACGATAGAATGATTTCCTCACTACTGTAGACAGATGATGGCCAAAGGCTAGATTACTGTCTACAGGTGTCCCTGACTATTGGGTCGACCTCTTGGTGTGTTGTCAATATGATAGTTACCAGGGGTGGATGATTTCCTGAAGGATATTATGCATTTCTTGGAGTTTTGTTTTAGTCCATGGCTCTGACAGGTCATTTGGCCGAGTCAGTCCTTGCTGGAAAACTTTAGTGTCAGTGAGGGATTCCATGACCTTTCCTAATTTGCAATCATCTGCAATTTTGGTAAGCCAGATACCCTCAACATTGGCCTTTACTACAGAGAAGCAAATGCCATAAAAGCAGTCCCAAAACCAATCCCTGTTGGCATCCTCAAGTGACTGGCCTCTATGCAAAGGTGGACTCCTCAGTTCTAACTTCCTGCATCCAGTCTGTGAGCCAGCTAGCTATGCACTGCATGACAAAGGTTTATACCCACCCTGTTGAGTTTTTCAACAATGCCTGACTATTGTGTCAAATGCCTTAGGTCAAGGTAAGCAGTGTAAACCGTTTTGCCCTCATCCATTGCTTTGATGACCTTCTTAAAGTACACCAGGCTGAACAGGCATGACCTGACCTTAATGAAACCAAATTGTGTTGGGCCCAGTATCTGGAGGTCCCTATGTCATTATTGATCATTCCCCGTGATAATTCTTTCCATAGCTTTGCATGCGAGACTAGTTAGACTTGTGGGTCTGTAGTTTTCAGGGTCTGTAGATGGCCCATCTTTTTGCAGAGGGATGAATATTGTTGTTCTCAACTCGAGGCACAAAATCTGTTTGGAGGCTATGGTTAAATCGTGATTCCAAAGATCCTGATAGGTCATGTTTCATGCTGTTTTGAAGGCATCCTGGGATATTGTCTATGCCCATTGATGCAGTATTCTTGGCCTTAAAGAAAGCATTTAAGCCCTGTTTCTATTGATAGGTTAGTTATATTTGATGGTTTGATGATTTCCTGAGGGGAGGTTGAAGGGGACAGAGGGATAAAGTTGCAGCTGAATTTGTCAGCCAGTAGATTAGCTATATCTTCTGGTTCAGTGTAGGTGGCTCCATTAAGAATAAGCTCTGCAAACAATGTTGTATTGACTTTGAGGTTGTGAACAAAGCTGAAGAATGCCTGGTGGTTTTCCCTGGCCTAGGAGGTCGAATTTACCTCAAATCTGGCTATGCTAAACTTTTCCTCTGCGTTGTTTGTTTAGGTTTATGAGAGTGCTTTTATCCTGTTGTGTGCTACACCTCAAGTTTTGCCAGGATTTTATTCCTTCTATTATACAACCTATTGATGATGTGATTCCACCAGGGTAGCTTGTTTTTTTGAGTTAGTTCTGTACTTATTCCTGCTGAGTACAGCTGCCTCTATGCAGCTATTAACATATCAGTATAGGGTTTCAGTGAACAGTTCTGTGTAGGCAACAGTGTTCTCAGAATTTATAGGGGCTTGAAATTATGCCGGGTTATCACTTTGTAGTAGAAAGTTAGTTTAGAGTAGTTCCTGAACATTTTATGGTTTTCTGGGGTTCTCTGTTTAATGTTTACTTCAAAGTTAGTTTTGTGGTCTAATCTTTCCAGAGAGGACTTTACACTAGGGAGTTTATAGTACTTTCCCATATTAGTGAGGATCACATCTAGTATGTTTGTGCCCCTGGTCAACATATTGTCAATATAGTCCAGGGAATTTGTGTTTACAAAACCCAGGAATCTCTGTACATTTTGTGTCATATACAATTCCCAGTTAATAGTGTGGTAATTGAAGTCACCAGTGTGTGTGTGTGTGTGTGTGTGTGTGTGTGTGTGTGTGTGTGTGTGTGTGTGTGTGTGTGTGTGTGTGTGTGTGTGTGTATTTATATTGTGTTAGGCTGGATAATTAGTGCTTCCACTGAGCTTAAGTAGATGTTATGCATTTCTTAACCTATATCTTGCAAGGAAGTGGTATGGGGTTTTACCTTTGGTGATTTGAATGTGGAGAAGCTCAAGGACATTGTCCTATTTGACCACCCTTGAGGTATATTTGTTTTTGATGTAAATGGAGACATCTCCACCTATAGTCTTGTCTGTGTAGTAAATGTGTGGAAGTCATCATAGTATTGCACTACTGATGTGATCTCCATAGCTTTAAACTAATAGCCCATGCCATATATTTATAAACAAAAGTTAATCAGACTGAAATGTAAACAAATGGAAACAACAATGTCCACACCATAGTAGCAATGTGTATACTTTATAGTTACTGTCTGAAGAATGGCAAGGGCAGCATTTCAGTTTGAACTGTAATAGTACTGGGTAATATAGAGTTATTTTATTGAGTAAAAGGACAATCACTTTAAACTGTGGAAAGATGCGCATTAGACAAAAGGTAAAGTACAGTTGTGTACACCTACCATAAATGTAGATGTTAGAGTGTCTTCACTGTTGCAGTCATAACTGTAGGGTGCTCCTGCCGGCAGGCAGCCCGAGGTCGGCCAGAATCCCAAAGTCTGGGTCCGGCGTCGGCTGTACAGGCCAGTACCCTGACGTCAGTATGCTCTGGTACATAGCCCTCAGCCGATGCCATCTTCTCCAGCCTTTCTTGCCCTAGATGTCAGAAGTCCCCCAATAAATCAAAACAAAATGAATCCACCAAGGAAACACAAATACACCACAAAGGAGAGAAAAATAGGGGATAGGAGGGAGGGAAACACCGACTGCAACAGTGAAGACACTCGAACATCTACATTTATGGTAGGTGTACACAACTGTACTATGTTCATCGTGTTTCACTGTTGCAGTCATAACTGTAGGG
The DNA here is from genome assembly GCF_019279795.1 of Protopterus annectens. NCBI lineage: Eukaryota > Metazoa > Chordata > Ceratodontiformes > Protopteridae > Protopterus > Protopterus annectens. The sequence goes on along the minus strand of NC_056743.1, from coordinate 105,538,501 downwards.
TGGAATCCCAAAGCAGTGGAAAAAGGGGGGAGGTTTAGACAGAAGAAGGGGCAGCAAGAAGACCCTGCAAAACAGCAGAGGCAAAGCCTGCCCTGGTCTTAGAATACAAAGGGAGATTGCAATGCTTGGAAAAAGTATGCACAGGCAGCTTCCAAAATATCCTTGGTAGGAACTCCCCTGAGAAAAGCTGTAGAAGTAGCAGCTGCTCTAGTAGAATGACTTCTCACAGTACCTGGAAACTGTTTCCCATGATGAGTGTAACAAAATCTTATTCCATAAGAAATCCATTTGGAAATAGTTTGTTTGGAAATAGCCTTACCAAGAGAACTGGAGGCAAAAGAAACAAACAATTGGTTAGATTTTCTGAACTCTTTAGTCTTGTCCAAATAAAATCGTAACTGTCTGTGCACGTCCAAGGAATGCAAAATCCTTTCCCTTTATTCTGAGGATTAGGAAAGAAGGTAGGAAGGTGAATTGTTTGATTTAAAGCCACTTTCGAAATCACCTTAGGCATGAAAGTAAGATTGGTCCTCAAGGATACTCTGTCCTGGTGGAAAATAAGGAAGGGTTCCACAGCCATGAGAGCTTGCAACTCTGAGACCCTTCTGGCAGAAGTCAAAGCTAACAAAAGAACTGTCTTCCAAGATAAAAACTTAATATCTGAAGAAGCAGCAGGCTCAAAAGGAGGCAAAGTAAGTTTTTCTAAAACATAATTAAGATCCCAAGCAGGAACATGAGGGGTCCTGGGAGGCCTTAAATTCTTAGCCCCTCTCAAGAATTGTCTCACCAAAGGATGAGAAAAAACAGGGGGATCAGTATTGAAATGAGCAGAAATAGCAGAAGCATGAATCTTAATGGAAGAAAAAGACAGTCCATCAGACAAAAGATCCGAAAGGTAAAGCAAAATAGAAGAGAGATCAGGTACCAAAGGGTCCAAACCTCGGCCCTGCATCAAAATGCAAAATCTCTTCCATTTAGAGGCATAGGATTTCCTAGTGCTAGGCTGTCTAGCTTCCAAAAGAACATCCAAAACTTGTTTGGGAAGACTAGAAGAAATCAAATTCCTTTGAAGAGCCAAGCTGCCAGGCAAAGGGTCTTGAGATTGGAATGTAGCAACTGACCCTGATGCTGGGACAGAAGAGAAGGGCTCAGAGGGAGAATCCAAGGAGGCTCCAAGAACAGGTGCCTTAAAGTTGGATACCAAAACTGTTGAGGCCAATTCAGAGCAATCAAGATGAGGAACTTGGGCTTGTACTGTTTTATCTTTAGTAATACCCGAGGAAGTAGAGGAAGAGGAGGGAAGGCATAACCCGAAAGGTTTTTCAACTGAAGGACAGGGCATCCACTTTCCAAGCTGTTTTGTGGAATGACCTGGTGCAAAAGAGAGGAAGCTGATGATTGAGATGGGATGCAAACAGATCTATCTGGGGGCATCCCCAAACTGCAGTAATCCTGTTGAATAAGTTGGTGTCTAGCATCCATTCGTGAGGATCCACAATGTTCCTGCTCAGGCTGTCTGCTAAGAGATTCTGTTCTCCTGGTATGAATTGGGCCTGGAGATGTAGATTCAGATTTAGAGCTGTGTCCCATAAAGCCATAGCTAGTCTGCAAAGGGGGTACAAATGAGAGCCCCCCTGCTTGTTTATGTACCACATGACTGTGGTGTTGTCTGTGCAAATCAAAAGAGGCCCTGGATGCAAAAGGTGCTTGAAGGCTAGAAGAGCATTTTGCACTGCCAACATTTCCTTCAGATTGATGTGCCAGTGAAGATGATCCTTTGTCCAGGTTCCCTGCTGGCAACTGCCTAGAAAATGTGCTCCCCAAGCATAATCCGAGGCGTCCGTGGTTATGATTTGAGAAGGTTGAGGAAGACGGAAAGGCTTTCCTTTGTTTAAAGCACACACCCTGGACCACCAAAGGAACTCCTTTTGGAGGCAGGGGATCAGAGGAATTAGAGTGTCCAGATTGTGGTAATGCTGTGACCACACACTTTTCAGATACCATTGAAGCTTCCTCAAATGAAGCCTTGCATTTGGAATCAACAGAATGCAGGAAGCCATGTAGCCCAGAGCCTGCAGGAATTTCCTTGCAGTGAGCTGAGGTAGAGTTGCCAAAGTCTTGAAAATTGAAGCCAGCTGTATTTGTTTTTCTGTAGTGAGGAAGGCCCTTTGTAAGGTTGTATTTAAAAGGGCTCCCAAGAATACCATTTGTTGAGAAGGGATCAGATGTGACTTTTTTGTGTTCACTGAAAATCCCAACAGGAGGAGAAGATGTTGAACAAAATCCAGATGTTGAAGTAACAGATCCTTGCTGTCTGCCTGAATAAGGCAGTCATCCAAATAAGGGTAAATCTGAATCCCCTGGAGTCTGCAATAAGCCACTACTGGTGCCAGGCACTTGGTAAAGACTCTGGGCACAGTAGATAAACCAAAGGGCAGTACAGAGAATTGATAGTGTCTCGAACCTGCCTTGAACCGGAGGAATTTCCTGCGTTCCTGCCTGATGGGAATGTGTAAATAAGCTTCCTTTAGGTCCAATGTCACCATCCAGGCATCCTGAGAGAGGATTGGAATCAGCTGCTGCAGAGTAAGCATCTTGAATTTTGGAATTTCCAAAAAGGTGTTTAACACAGAAAGGTCCAGAATAGGTCTCCATGAGCTTTGTTTTCTCGGAACCAGAAACAGTCTCGAATAAAACCCTTTTCCCATCTCTGAGAGTGGAACAGGCTCTATGGCTCTCATGGCCAGAAGAGCATCCACTTGATTTAAGGCCTCTGACCATTGATGTTTTGGCAGATCTGGCCAACCGAAAGCTCTTGGCAAGGTATGAAAGTGGAAGTTGTAGCCTTTTAAAATCACGTCCAATACCCATCTGTCCTGGGTAATATGAGTCCAATTTCTGTAAAAAAGAGAAAGTTTTCCTCCGAGAGGGGCATCCAGGTAAAGAGGTCCTGTAGCCCAACCTAGAGAGTCATTGAGTTTGCTTTCTTTGAGATTGGGATCTGTCTTCTCCCCTTCTAGGTGAAGAAGCAATCCATTGTCTCGATCTGTAGGAGGCCTGAGCTTGGCCACGACCTCTGGAGCGTCTATATCTTCCCCTTTGAGGCCTGTTAGACGTGGGAAAGGACCAATTTTTGGAGGGCCAATTCCTGGAAAATCTAGGAGGCTGAACTTGCAAGAAATCTTTCACAGTTTGCATAGATTTTGCCTTTTCTTCCATCTTTTTAATAACCTCCTCAGCCTTGGATCCAAAAAGAACATCATGCTGAACAGGGGCATCTAACAATTTAGCCTTAACCTGTTCAGGTAAACTTTGTTCACGGCCAAGCATGTCTCCTGATAACAGTACCAGAGGCTGCGGCCCTGCAAGAAGCATCCAAAGCATCAAAACCACAATGCAAGCTATGTTTGTTCAGTTGCATGCAAGACATCCTGTAGTTCCTTATCTTCAGCACATGCAGGAAGGGAAGCAAGCTTTTGCTTTAAAACAGACAAAAGAAATTGCTGATACTTAAACATATGAAATTGGCAATTTAAAGCCCTAACAGAAAGGGTAGCAGAAGTGTATACCTTTTTGCCCCACCTGTCTAAGGCACGAGAATCCTTCTCAGAGGGAATAGGATTCTTAGAGGAAGCAACTTTAGCAGCCTTAGAACCCTGAGAGATAGTTTCAGGATCCGCAGAAGGATTCTTAAATAAGAACAAATGAGACTCAGGAACCCTATAAAACCTATCAGGCTTAGAGGGAGCAGGAGGCATGGAATCAGGATTCAAATTAGCCTCGGAAAAGGCATCATCCACAATGTCAAGAACAGGAGGGATAGCTAAAGGCCTATGTTGAGGAAGAAGAAGAAATTCTCTAAGCCTCTTCTTGGAAGCAGAATAATCCTGACCTTCCCAATGAAAATGTTCCCTCATCTCATGTAAGGTTTCCCCAAAAGAAAAATCTTCAGGCGGAGAGGCAGAGGGCAAGGAGTCCTCAGCATCCGAATCCTCATAAGGAGGAAAAGAATATTCCTGATCAGAGGAAGAGACAGAAGATATAGAAGCCTGGTCAGAGGAATCCATAGGAACATCCTGTCGAGGCCTTTTCTCAGGGGGGGGGGTGAGAACCCCTAATCATAGAAAGCAAATCTTCAGCCATCCTTAACAATTGCTTTTGTGTCCTGGGAGTAGATTCAGAAGAAGCTTGAGCAGGAGCTTTAGACTTAACAGGAGTCTTTGACTTTGCCTTTGCCTTTGAAATAGTGATGTGAGTAGGCCTGAATACCCCCTCAGAAGCCGGTACCTGCACAGCGGTTCCGGACCCATCCGAGGGAGCGACGTCCGAAGGTCCTGCAGCAGATATAATAGAAGGCCTTGATGGCTCCCCATGGGAGTCCGTATCGGCCATCGGTTCAGAAGTGGCGGACGACAGGGGCTGCAAAAGCACCTCATTGATGACAGCCGAACCGGACGCCGGCTCCAGCTGCAACGAGTCCTGTTTGGACCTCGGAGGCCTGTCCTTGTCTTTGCGCTTCTTTTGAATTCCGGTAGTGTCCGATGACATTCTGTAATTGAAGCATCTGCCAAAATAATTCAAAGCCCAGTCGTACCTGCGTTTGATAGTACGAGAATTAAACCTGGCTGAGAACCGACAACAAGAAACGTCGTGGTCAGGGCCTAAGCAAGGTAGACAGTAAGAGTGGAAATCTTTATGAGGTATTTGTTTCCCACACGTAATACAATTATTAACTTTTTCTGACATCGGAGGAACAAGAAAAAGATTCCCCAACGGGGTACTTAGCTTTGAGAAGAGAAGTAAGAACTTCGGACCGACAACACCAAAAAACGCTGTACGGAAATCGCCAACCAACGACTTGCAAGCTGCTTTCCACCGCACGGCAAGAAAGACTGGAGAAGATGGCGTCGGCTGAGGGCTATGTACCAGAGTGTACTGACGTCAGGGTACTGGCCTGTACAGCCGACGCCGGACCCAGTCTTTGGGATTCTGGCCGATCTCGGGCTGCCTGCCGGCAGGAGCACCCTACAGTTATGACTGCAACAGTGAAACACGATGAACATTCTAAATATTTGCTGAGAGGTGCATTTGTTGGCAATGGCAAGTAGACTGCCTAGTTAGCCAGATGGCCTTTCCAAAGGTCTAGCTTTAGAAGAATGTTATTCAATACACATCTATCTAAACTTTTGAAACAAACACAAGGAATAGGTAGGTAAGCTCTTCTGTAATCATTCTGTTGATCAACCCCCTAATGTCAAGGATGGGTGCATTTGTCATAGCACAGAAATTATTGTGTTAATGTTACCCACATTGGATCCTTCATTCCCACTACTTGCTGCCACCATCTGGATGACAGCTGGCCCACCAGTCTATTAACATTAGGAACATACAATGCTAAGCAGCATATTTTATCTCTTGCAAATTAAAGAAATAAACATATGCTGCACTGATGTAAGCAAACATAATCCCATATATCACCTTAGTTAGCAATCTAATTACCAAACCCTATTTGACAGCAGGACATAAAACCCTATAAATCTGGTACATGCATGAATGTCTCCATTTCCAATGGTACATTGCAAGCAAAAATGTTTCGATGTAACTGAAAAGCAATTGTATGAACAAAACTCTATCAAGTATCTGCTCCAATACATGAATATAAAACTCATTGTGTGACAGAATTAGGGATTTGGTGAGTAAACAAAAAGGTTTCACTGTGGCAATAATTTGATATCTTTAAAAATGGGCTATATAGTTTAATAAGATTGGTTACAATTGATAAAAATAAAAAATATTTATTTTTATTTGATGTGGAAGAACTCATAGAAAAGTAGTTCTACAATAGCATTCTGTAAAACAAACAGGCTGAGTATCCCCAAAAAAGAATAAACTAGTTAATCAGGTTTTTAAAAATTCCCAAAAGGAACATTTTGAAGTTAATATCCCAAGTTTTTACATGCAAAACTCTTTAGATATTAAAGTTACATGTTTATTCTGATCAGATGATAAGAATTCATAGCCTGAATTAAAGAGAAGAGTTTGTAATGACATTTTGGTCCCATGTTGCTTTAATGTTTGTTTAATCAGTTTGTCCTTCATTTCTGTTAAAGTCTTTTAACAGATAAAAGTGCTCAGTTATGGTGTTTACTAAAGTTAAAAGCTGAATATTCAGCAATGCACATGTTCTACTTTTAAATCAGATTTAGTGTTTGATTGAGCTCAGTTGTGTTTAAGTAGATGACAGCATATTCATTTTCTCCTCGCATTCCTGGATATTCCTTCCTTCCTAAAGGTTGCTAAATGCAGCTTTTTTGTGTGTGTGTTTGTGTAACGTATGCATTTCTAAATGACTACCTACAAAGAGTGTCTTTTTGCAGTATTGCATAAAAAATAAAAGAGGAATATACAGGTGCACCTAATCGCTATCCCACCCAATTAATTTCCCCATTGACTGTAGACAGGATATCAGCCCAATCACTTCATCTAATGACAATGAAGTTAATTAAAAAAATGCCATATTTCCAAACTAACAGAAAAGACAGACACTGAACACAGATGTGATGTAATGTAATACCGTTTATCAGACCAACATAGATTTTGCAGATTACTCATTTTGGCATAATGCCTTCATCAAGACTTAAGTTAACAATGGTAAATACAGTGCTTAAATACCCACTTGTGCCTGGGAAGTGAAGTACATCATTTATTTTCAATTGGCTAAAAAAAAGAAATCTTGAAAAATGCTAGTGTGGAAAAAACTTCAGTTCAGACTACACCTCAGAGACTGTGTGTGTGTGTGTGTGTGTGTGTGTGTGTGTGTGTGTGTGAATAAGAGAGAGAAAGTGTAGGGAACAAGGGATTGTGCAATGTTACGAAAATCAAAGGTCGCCATGTTACATTAATGTCCATTTAGCAGAGAATACCACACTCGAGACTACTCTAACGTTTAGACAATAAATCTCAAAACCAGAGATGTGTAGGGAGATAAGTTAAATCCAGAGAAGAATGTAGCACTTCTTGACAGTGACCCACTTTTCTTACCCTAGTGAAAGAAAATGAACATTCACAAAGGCTTGTTTATAATGAATCACTTAAGGAATGCCTACAACTCCCTGTATGTAGAACAGGCTCTGCAGTAGGATATCTGAAAAACTGAGCAATTTCATGATTCATGCAGTTTATGCAAAGACGAATGTCTTGGAGAAACAATAGTGTAACACACTTTCCTCACTAGAAAGGACGTCTGCTGAGCCAAATCCTGTAATTCTGCAAGAAATAAACATGAATTATAACAGACCATTAAGAACTGTCCTGTCCAAAAAGTAGAAACTACACACCCTTCAACATGCTATTTTGTTAAGCAAATCAGGAGATGGCTAACAACACTTGTTGTTTGTCTTTTCAGCTTTTCCCGGTTAGGGGTTGCCACAGTGGAACTCCAGTCCGCTAATGATTGGCAGTAGATTTTTATGGTGCTGAGTTGCCAGCCCGACTCCCAACCCTCAACGAAGGCACGCCCATTCATGCATGTCTTTTGAACGCTACTCAACCATGGGGATGACATGCTAACACTACAAGACAAAAATCCTTAATGAGTAGGCATCTCTCTGTTGTTGATCTTTCTTACTACATACTGACTCCCACTGAACTATCAGGCCTTTTGAGGTGGTCTTACATTTTGTTCCACTGAACCACTTGACAGAGTACAGTTCTGCGGAGAACTTGAGGTATATGTTTGCAGACTGAGACTTTGGGAATTATGTGTAATCCAAACAAACAAATCCAAACTGCAACTCAGGAAACAAACGAAGGCTCCAGGACACAGTCTCCAAAGCGGAAACAAAAAGTAAAAACAGGTTTATTACTTTGCAACTAAACAGTATGATACAAAAATAAATGGTTAAGCACTTTTCGTCTTAATTTAGAAGACTTCTTCAGACCTACAACAGTAGCACAAGTGCTCACTTTAATACAGACCACATGGTGGTTTCAAAAAACATTTTTGTGTCTGAGTCTTCGTTTGTTTCCTGAGTTGCACTTTGGGAATTCTTTCATGATGCAGCCATAAAGGAGAGCACAGTTAATGTGAATCCAGAGTTAGGTATAGAAAACTCTTCCACCTTCACCCCTCCAAGTGTGGCAATGTGGTAATAGCCATACTACAGTGCCTTACTCTGGTTACAGCTCCTACATGATCATATGAGGGGACAATATGGCTCTGTCATGCAGTGGGAAGGATCCCAGACCTGTCATCAATTAATGAACCTACTTCAAAGCAAAGCCTATGAAATAATTTTATTTAAAGAAGTTTTGTTTAGCACTGTTAAATCAACAGCTTATACGCGAAGCATAATCACTAAATTATTTTTAGTTTTAATACAAAAAAAAAGTTAAATGATATGGACACCACAAGTATTTACCTCCATATACTCATGGTGCCTTCTACTTGCATGTAATCATCATGGAATGGTGACACTCATTAGTTCAGGCACTTTATTTAAATAAAAGAAAATGTTTCTTTAAGTATATAATAACTGGCCTACAGTGACCCTATAAAAAGCCTTTTCATGATCGATTAGAATGGCAATGATCAGAAAGCCTTTGAATATTATACGGGATGCTGGATAGTTGCAGATTCCAGGTTTGAAAAAGTAGCATTTTTTAATATCCTGGTAGGCAACCAGATATGGGCAGTCAGTGGATGTACAGGAGACAGGAGCTGAAATTCGTCAGCTTAGGGATGTAGAACTATTTTCAGTGGAGATTTGGACAGAAATGTCCCACTGCTAAAAGAAATTATTTACCATATAATGTATATCATAACCATGTTTACATTAAATAATGCCATATTAATCTTACACAAAGTATTAAAGTTGTATAACACAATAAAACAATTCATTGCATATTTAAATCAAAGCAGAACACTGATAACTACATACCTGCAGATCATAGCACTCATATATTTCCACATCAGAGGTAATATGCAGTCAAGTGTGAAATATTCTTTTAACTTCAGCTCTTGTAAAACAGATAAAAGAACAGAAGTGTACCTGAAAATAGTATTAACTCAGAGTTGAATATATTTTTCTTGTAGTTTTTTTCCTGCAGTTATCATTAATTATACTTGTCAATTATTAGGGAGCACTTCTAGAATTATTAAAATTGTTTTTGAATAACTATATTTGCAGTAACAAGACACAGCAATAGGTTTTACGGAAGTTTTGAAAACGTTCAGTTTTTTTCTGACTGACCGAAGCAGTTTTGAACTTAATGGGGTGAACTATCAAATCGTAATAGATGCATAATTGGGCAAAAACCCAGATCCTTAAATGCTGTGGAAAGATGGTCTCCAAATTTACGACCCTCTACAAATTTAGTATGTATATTATAGTCTGCTTCCATCGACCCTTTGTATCACTGCTTTCTAGAGATTTATGTAACATATTGTGCCAAATATATTCTGTGCTATGAAATCAAGTTGTTTGTGTGAGTTTCATTTTGTACTGAGATGGAAGATAACACATGATGCTAACAAGGCTTCCAAGGTCAGAATTCAATGTGAAAAGTCATGTTTATATTAGTGTCATATTTTAGGCCTTCACCTTAGTAAGCTCCCAGATACGTTATGAAATTGTTGTAAGGTGCCATTAAGGAAGAGAATTATTGAAGTCAGAGTCCCGAATGTCTTGAAGTTTTGGCCTCAGTTCTGTAGACTTAAATTCTAATATCATTAACAATAAACTCAAGGAGTGCAGACAAACATCTAAGACCCCATAGTTTCACTGGCGAGCAAATGGGGCAATTTTTACATCATCTTCTGCACAGAAGGGTAGATTCATCTTATTACTGTATGAAAAGGTGATCTACCAAAACGTTTCCATGTTCATTCATTCAAATTCAAGCAGCTGCATTACTTATTCAGGGCCAAGTGGAAGCTAGAGCCTCTCCTGAAAAACAGCAGGTGTAAGCCACCAGGATAGCAATACATCACAATATACACATACACTCACAATGGCATAATCAGCACGTCCACTGGAAATTTAGGAAGACTGCCATTTCATCATGTTTTTGGATATGAGAGCAGAACAGAGACACTGGCAAAAAAAAAAAAAAACACTGACACAGGAAGGATATGCAGGCTCTGAAAAGAATGTACCACTGGTGGGAACCAAACCACAATATGGAGCTCTGACTTAGCAGCACAACTACTGCACCACTGTGCTTTCCACATTTATGAACATTATTTACTAGTGGTAAACCTTAGTGCCAAGTCCTTGTGAGACAGTAACATGGACACACAACACTGGTGAAATTGTTACCACCTGAAAGTAAATGACCTATTTTTAAGACTGTTGGTTACCCAGATCATTTTCTTTTTTTCCCATTCTCAGTTGCTGCCATACTTAAAAACTGATGAGACTACAATATTTTAGAAATTCAAGAACTGTCCCACCAGTTACTTTACCCTGGGATACAGGCATACTAAAACTGTAAAAAGGGATGTTTCTTCTTTACAGCAGGCTTATATTTAAACTCATCGGTGTTATTGGTTGGATGATGGTTCTGGGTTGTTGTTGTGTCTTTCGGCTTTTCCCGGTTAGGGGTCACCACAGCGGAACTCCGGTCCGCTAATGATTGGCAGCAGATTTTTACGTGCCGAGTTGCCAGCTCTGACGCACAACCTTCAACGAAGGTACGCCCATTCACGCATATCTGCACACAGAAGACACTCTAGCTAAGAGTTGAACGGGACTTCTTTTTGTGAGGCGACAACGCTACAGCAGCACCACCACCGCAGTACATGATGGTTCTGGGTAATGAATGAAAATATTTTCATGGGGAATATTCTTTGGCTAAGTGGAACAATATCACTCTGGATCTCTGCTTTGTAGTATCAGTTGAGTTTTGACTCTTATGTAACAGGAGAGCAATTATTTCTTTCCACTAAGTAAGCACCTTGTTTTGATGTAGCAATATTATGTTTAACAATCCTTAACTGGATGAGTAAGCTCATTAGCTGTTAATGTCAGGAGTTATGGGGGTACAACATTTACTGTAAGGGAACAGCAAATACAGTAGAGTAAAATGCTTATTGCCCTGAATAATGCTTGTTCTATCAAGCTGTTACACTTTGCTCAGCTAAGTTAATGGTCTCTAAAAGAGATAATTCATTGGGATCAAAGTTCATTTATAACCTTTCTTAAATGATTTTACTGATACATTGCTGGACTGACAGGTTTTGATGCATCATTACTACTATTCTGAATAGGAGATTTTCATATATTTTGTAGTCTACTGTAACAAAATTTTTGCTACATTGAATTAAAATATATTGCTTCCAAGCTGCATCTTTAATCATAATTGTACTGATCTATTTTGACATCTGTAGTTGAGCTATAGTCCTGATTATCTACTTTTTCTAAGGGGTAAAGGGAATCAAACTAGTAGCAAGAGTATCTCTGTAGCAGTAAAGGGTATTTAAATCTCTAGGTCATCCTCTGCTTCACATGGGCTGTTCACAGGTATATAGGCTCAGTTTTTCAAGCTACTCACTGGAGAAAATTTGAGATTTTGTAGCATTACCATTTTTCTTCAACAAATGTAGGCAACTTACTACCAGCTGTTGAAAACCGAGTTTCTTAGCATCTCGTTTTATGAGAAGCTAGGAGTTTTCAGTCTAGAAAGCATTTAGAGTAAAATATTGTAGAAATGTTTCTTAAGTCAGTTTAGGTTAAGCTACGGGTGAAAAAAGTACATCTTTATTATTTTCCCAAACCATGTTTAAAATTTCTATACCTATCAGTTCACATTTATTTGTATCAGCTAAGGAACAGTGCCAGGTTATAACTGGGGTTATTTTGGTTGCCATTCAAGACCAACAGCTCTTGGAGGTGGATTAATTTCAAGTGAAGGAATACTGCAGGGCAAGTGAAGTTACCTTAAAACCTTTTATTTTTGGGTTTGGTTATTTCATATAAAATTTGACCAGCTACAGGAATTAAAGGATGTGGAAGTATTTAACTTTGTGAAGTTTTGTCTAAAAGACTATATTAATCTTTAGTATTGCTTCAGTGCTGGCCATCCCTCTGGATGTTCTTAATGGGATTCTTCTTTCTAGGTTTGTACTTTCATCGAGAAGTGTTCTGAGAACTATAATTGAGAAGAGAGACTGCCTGTGTCAAGCATTGGTGAGCTCATGAGTTTTGCATGTGAATTGTTTGCAAGTGAGATGAAAGAAAGATTACATTTATTTTCAGTTAAGACAGTGCTACAACTAGCTACTAGTGACATCCATCTGTTCAAACTTATTTTTTTGTGAAATTGAATTCATGTTTACATATTTAGCTTTGTAAACTGTAATGCCTATAATTCAAGTAAAGAATTTCATTACCAAATTTAAATTGCTTATAGATAGCTGTTAACGTATGTAAGGGTGGCAGCATGCATCTGTTGAATGTTAACTGTCAGCATCCGTCTTTTTGGAGAGATGTTGCTTAACTTTAGCTATCACAAGATACGTTATTACAAGTGGCTCATTTTTAACAGTGGCAATAATATGTAACACTGATGTGCCAGACTGGCCCAGCTGGTGCAGTGAGTTACAGTAAAAGCAGAAATGGGTTGTTACAGTTAAAAGTAATATTAACCTCTCCTTTAAGGTACTTTGCATGTGAATGCAACCATTTTAAGCCAACATACTGTTACTGTTGGTACCTCAGCACTATTACTCATTGGACTTTTAAGTTGCAGCATCGCTGAAAAACTAGAAGCTATACTTCTGCTCATCTGTTTAACCATATAAAGCCTTTGGGCATGACTGGTGTGGGTCAAAACCCAAAAAAGCCGTGATCATTGCTATATGCTCTTAAAGCTAATTCCATCATGCAGAGCATTGTCATTATTGGAACAATGCAGATGAAAGGACTGTAGCCCCTGTCCCTGACAACTGGCGGCAGTGGCACAGATTTAAAGCCCAATACCCCAACATGCACAATCACAAATCCTTAATATAAATGATGGTCAAGGTAAGGTTACTAAATATATATGAAATGGTGAATACAATTGTGAAAACAGCCTGAAACAACTGCTGCTCAGATTCATACTTGCAGTATATTTTCAGCCCATACAATTAACCCAGCTGGTGCTTAAAATTAATCTACCCTGTTGGAGTTTAGATTAATCTGACCCTTTCCAAGAGCTATACAAATATATTACTCTAGCGATAATTATTTGATCAAAACAAAACTATTTGAATGGGAATTATGCTTTGGGATAAAGCATTTAGGAGCTGCCTCTGTCCATTTAGTAGTACAGAGGGAGTCCTACGGCAAATGTCCTATTTCCTATCCATTGATCCAAGATACGCTAGCATGGCGTCAGGAATGAGCGTTGTTTTATAGCTTCATATGAGGTTACTAGACTAGTGGCCATAAAACCTTTACAAGCCTAGCCATATTACTCCCAAGTATCCCCATTTGTTCTTTTTTGGTTAGTTTGAATTTATGAACAGAGTGGGTCTGTGATCAACACTAGCTACCCTGGTCCCTGAGGGACATGGGTGTCACCCTGGGGTGAATTTCCGGTCTCCCATCTAATTATCTTGGTTGGATTTGAATCAGATCAGTGAGGAGCTCTGTTTTACATAAATATGGAGACTATTTCAGAGAAGCAGCAGTCTTGGAGACATATCTGTCTCTCCAGCAAGATCTGCTAATATCACAAGCTAGGTTAAGATCCCTAGAGCGAGTGGCTCTTGAGCCATTTGCCTTGCAGATGTGCAGCATTTCCTTTAGGACAGGGCTGGAGATTGCCCTATAGCCAGGTCTGATGAGGGTTGAGTACAGTGGAGTTGTATCATCCCTTGACCTGGACGCTATGCCTTTGCTTATGAAGAGCACCATGTAGAAGGATTTCCTTATACTGTGGAAATTTGGAGGTCAAAGTTCAGATTGCTATCAACCTGTTTTCCCAAGTCTTGCATCACTGAGTTGGAACTCAGGGGGATGCTGTCAATTTTATAATTTGTAGGAATTCTGCTTTGCCAAAGGGAACAATAATGCATTTTTTTGCATTTAGCTTTAGACCATGGCTTAGATACCAACCATTTGTTTGTGTTAACCCTTCTTGTAATATAGTCACAAATATCCGCTGGCTTTACCATAAAGGGTTGTTCCTCCAAATGAATATACCACCAGTTGTATGATTGAAAATACAGCCTATTGCTCCAAGGCTAAGGTCGAAAAAACTGCAATGCCACTCGTCAGGAACCAACAAACATAATTTAATAGTAAAAACGTTACAGCCAAAACACAGAACTGGGATTGAGCGCGCTTTCATCTACAATAACTCGACTTCATCAGAATCCATTACATGAATAAATCAACTCCCTTAAATACTTACTAAAAAATACATTGATTAATTAATTGTTAAATTACTTCTTTCAGTTGCCAGTTGTATTAAAGAAACAGCATGGTTTCCACATATTTTTCATTTCTTTTCTGTTTAAGGCAGCTTTTTATGAACACTTTGTTAACCAATTGTTTTCCATATTTATAAAAATCATGCAACATTTGTTATTGTGTATAGTATTTCATGTATTTTTTATATATATGTATATAAGCATAATCAATTTAAATTAAATATGTATTACATACATAAAAATTATTCCATGTATATTAAATTAAAACCAATTCATAATTTCTTGTCCATTAAAGTGCATCATGAGTTATAAATATTGTTTTAAATATTGTTTTAAAAAACATATAAGATAAATATAAATCCTAAACCTATTTTATTAAATAATAAAATATCCATAAAAAACACGTACATAAATACATAAAAACCTAGGCTAGTCATGTAATCAAATACAGGGTTACATCATTTCAATTTGGGATTGTTTGCCAACAGTCTCAGTGCTGGCTTAATAGAAAGATGGTCGTTCATCCCACTGGAACCGCAGGCATCCAACCTGAGTTGCCAAACTAATTCTCTGTATTCCAGTAGGGATTGCCAGTCACCTCCCCTATCTCCCATCTTAACCTCTTCTAAAACCCAAAATTTTATGTTTATTGATATCCCTCATATGTTCATAGATGTCTTACCAACGTAGTATTTTCAACATGCCAAACAATGTGCTAAATTTTATTTATTTATTTATTTATTTTACATTTGTTAACCGGGCTGGTCTATCTGGATACATATCCGTTTTCAGTAGAGGCCCGAGGAGAAAAAGCTCCCACACAATAGAAGTACATATTTAAATTGCAAGATTCAAAGTATTGTTACAACAAGAGAATACAGCTAAATAAACTACTCCCACTTTTGTTGTGCTCCACTAGAACCAGGTAACTTTTTTATCTCAAAAAGTTTTTTAAAATTTATATTTTTCCTATAACCAAATTTTATTGTTTGCTGGAAAATCTCACAACTGGTATTAAGTTTAGAAAAGACTCTCCAGATCTCATTAATGCCTTTTTGTATCCAACTTATTCCTTTGTAGTATGTAAGAGTTAACCCATTGGTCTGTTGCTTTTTGTCTTTCCTAAAATCAACCACCACCCCTCCATTACTGGATTCATTATCCAATAAAAGTGGTGGAAAATGACTCCTCTTCTTCAAAATTTCTTTTTTAACACTCTTAATAAGTCTCGATGGATACCCTCTTTCCAAAAATAACTTTTCTATAATTTCCATTTCCTCAATACACTTAGTATTTTCACTCATCATCCGTGAGGCCCTGATCATCTGGCCTTTGATAATATTCCTTCTTAAGAATAAGGGGTGGTCACTTTCAAAATGTACATATGAGTTTGAAAAACAACCCTTTCTAAAAATCCTTGATTCATACCGTTTCTTTATCTTGTTTTTTTCAATTGTTACATCTAAATAGTTAACTTTATCAAAATCATATTGAAAAGTAAACCTTAAAAAGTTGGTAGTGGAATGTAAATACTCAAGAAATTCTTCTATCTGTTCCTGTGTACCACTCCAAACAATGAAAATATCGTCCAAAAATCGAAAATATTTTACAACATATTCCCAAAAATTAGATTTGAACATATATTCAAGCTCCCAATAAAGCATAATGATATTAGCATAGATGGGGCACATGAAGACCCCATTGCTACCCCACCACTCTGGGGGTATCCCCCCCTTGAAAATAAATAAAATTATTTTTAACACTAGTTCCATATTTTCAAGTATTAGTCTAAAATCATTACTGTTTAAAAATCTAAATTCACCCATCATATGTTCAAACCAAGATAGACCTATATCGTGCGGTATTACTGAAAATAGGTCTACAACATCAATTGTTGTAAATATATACCTTTCATGGTATGGAACTGTATTAAATTTAGCAAGGAAATCCCAAGAATCAATAAGTATATGTGGGTAGTCACTATAAAAGTGTTTTAACTTGGTATTCACATAAATAGCCAAGGTCTGTGTTTTTGAACACTGAGATGTCAAAATCTCTGGGATCACTGGTTTAGTTACTTTTAAATAATTATATAACTCCAAATCTATGCTTCCTTGTAGAAGATTATCTTCTAAGTAATAATCTATCTTCTTATAACTTATATTCATTTCATTTCTGTATCTACCACCTGTGTTCAGGATTTCCAGCATCCTATGAGTATAATCCCATACATCCATCAAAACGACCCCTCCCGCTTTGTCAGGCTTCATAATTCTAATTTTTTCGTTATTTTGTAACATCTTTAACACTTTAATTTCTTCTTTTTTCAAATTACTATATTCTGTTGTCCCATCTTTGTGTTTCAAAATGGTGAATTTCCGGGATTAAATACACTTTTTCTTTTAAGTGTATTAACCACCTCGTGTTCATCTTGCTTAAATGTGGATTTCAGGTTCAATTTCCTTGCAAACAACTTAATATCAAGTAAAATTTGTTCAATTTTTGGTTTCTTAACTGGTATAAAGGAAAACCCTTTTGTAAAAAGGCCAAAAAAACCAGGTGTAACTTCTAAATCTGTAAAATTATATATATAAAAATTACTTTCGGTACTAATTTTACATCTCCCCTGGTGGGTCAAGTTGTCCATACTCATATCCAATCGCTCAGCTTCCTCTATTAAATAATGGGAATCTCGGGTACTGTCAGTATCTATGTTTGTGGGAGTATAATTATTTTCTACTGATATTACTTCCTCATGAACATCCCCTGTACCTATTTCTAAACAAATAGGGGTTGCATTCCCTGGTTCTATCTGTACGCATTCCCCCCTTCTTGTAATATGCTGACATCATTTGGGGACTCAATAATTGCTCCAAGTTTGTAATCATCAGCAAACTGGGTGAGCCAAACGCCATCTACTTTAGCATCTATTTCTCAGACATCCAGACCAAACAGTAAGGGGCCCAGCACAGACTCCTATGGTACACCACTAGTGATGGGTCTACTGGTGGAGATGGAGTCACCAGTTTTGCCAGTGTGTGTTCTGTCCATGAGACAATTGGCTACCTATCTAGTAACTTAAGGGTCAATTCCTATCTGGGAGAGTTTCTCAATGATGCCAAAGTGGAGAATTGTGCTGAAAGCCTTGGCAAAGTCGAAGTAGGCTGTGTGCACCATTTACCTTCATCCATGGCTTTGGTGACATTCTCAGAAAAGTCTACCAGGTTTAGTAACCTTTAACAAAGCTGGACTGGGTTGGGTCCACCATTTAAAGGTCACCTGTGGCCTTGTTGATATGGTCCATGATAATTCTTTCCATGGCCTTGCAGATGAGGTTAGAGTTACAGGTCTGTAGTGCCCAGGGTCAGTTGATAGCCCACTTTGTGGATGGGAAATACTGTTGCTGTTCTCCATTCTGCAGGAACATAGCCAGTTTTCAAGCTATGATTAATTAAAACTCCAAGTGGGATCACTAGTTATTGTTTTAGATTTAGTAAACAACCTAAATTATTATCTGGTCCAATTGAGGCAGTGTTTTTGGCCTTGGGAGTGCAGAAGTGACCTGTTCACTAGTGATACTAGGCAGAGGGCTTGTGTCAGGTATGCTTTGAGTTATGGTAGGTGGGGAGGGGTGAGGTTTGCTCTGAATCTATCAGCTAGCAGGTTGGCGATATCTTCCATTGTAGTATGAGTAATCCAATCTACAACCAGTCCTGCACATACCTGGGCATTCCCTTTTAGACTTTAGACGTAGTTGAAGAATGCCTTATGATTATCCTTGGCTAGGGATGCAATTTTAGTTTCATAATTTGCTTTACAAGATTTCTGATTTTCTTGATTAGGCTTAGGAGGGAACTCTTCCTCTGCAGAGTGATATCCCTCTTGCTTTTTGACAACAGTTTCTTCCTCCTGTTATACAATCTGTTTATACTTGAAGTTCACCATGGCGGCTTGTTTATCCAGGAAGATCTGGTTTTGATCCGGTTAGGTACAGCAGAGTTCATAGGTGTGTACTAGGCTAATGGCCCTGGAGACTTTACAAGCTTAGCCCATAGGATTACCATGGCATTGTGCCATCTGACCTTAGTTCCCAGTGCCTCTGTCGAGAAGAGTCACTGGAGTGATCCCTGGGGTGAATTTTCTATTTCCCATCCACTCATCAAGATTTCTCTTGAAAAGGGCCAGTGAGGCACTCCGTTTGACATGTATGGGGCGTCTATTCCATAGCATGGGCAGTCTCTGGGTTATGAGCCTCTCCCTCCAGCTTGTTCTGTTGAGTGGTAATGAGACTGAGGTCTCTGTAGTTGCTTAATTGTTTGCACAGGGCAGTTGCGTACACTTCTGCATAGTCATTATTGGCGTCTGCTACTGAGGGAGGTATGAAGCTTTTTATAACACTGCTTAGTACTCTGTAGTTAGCTTTGAAGTTTTATATAATTTCTGTTCCTATGAGGGTGACAGTTTCAACAGTTACTTTAAACGAAACTGCTTTGGGGTCTGACCTAACCAGGCAGGGCATCACACATGGGGAAGTACAGCGATCCCCTATGTTGGTGTGTACCATATCCAGAACTTAAGAGCCCATAGTGAGGGTGCAGATTATCTGTTCCAGAACATTTCTGTTTAAGTCTAGGAACCTCTGAGTAAGTGTGTTTTTTCTCGTTTATGTACCCTGGCCTATGGAAGGATAGTTGAAATCCCCCGTGACTAAAGTTTTTGGCAGTATAGCAAGGGATTCCAGTAAATTGAGGTAGACGGTGTGCTTATCTGGTTCATGGTGGGGGATC
This sequence comes from Protopterus annectens, assembly GCF_019279795.1. Lineage (NCBI taxonomy): Eukaryota > Metazoa > Chordata > Ceratodontiformes > Protopteridae > Protopterus > Protopterus annectens. The sequence continues at coordinate 105,519,295 of NC_056743.1, read as the reverse complement.
TATAGCTAGTAATAAAGTGGTATAGTACTTTCCCAATAGTTAATTAGACAAGTAGTTCAAGAGAGTCATGCTGTTTGACCCATCTTGAAGTGTATTTGGTTTTATTGAAGATGGCTACTCCTCCACCTTTGGTTCCTTCATGCTCATTCTGAGGTCTGAACATGTGGAAGTCATTGCAGCCTTGCATGGCCAGGGTGCTCTCAGCGGTCTTGAAAAATGTCTCAGTAACTGTACTATCAACATCCTCCAAGGTGAGGAGTTCTTCCAGGGAGTGCAGTTTCGTGTTTAAACTCCTAGAATTAAGCAGCATGATTCTGCATTTGTCTTGATTAGATTTTGTCATGCCATAAAGTTTGTTTTGACATTACCTTAAAAAAAGGCACTATGGGGGAGGCAACGGCCTTTGCCAGCAACATGCAGCCTAGAGGCAGCAGGTGAAGACCATCTCTGGAAAAGCAGTGTGGTCTGTCGACAATATCATCCCAGGCTGTCAGATACTGGATCGCTCTGGATTGACACCAGAAGCTACATCAATTGTTGAAGTTTTGTTTGCACTGTGGCATCCTCCTGGGTGAGGGAACTTGCCGCTTATGGCTAGGGACATACCTGCCTGGGACACAATCAAATTCCCCTCATGTATCTCTTCATGTAGTCCAGTGAGGTATGTCTCAAGTCATTCACTCCAACAATGACTATGACAAAGTCATAACGGTACTTGTTGAGTGACTATATTGATAGAGAGTCTGGTTCCAGAGCTTTAGTATCCGCTAAGAGATAAACTTGTCCCTACAAACCATTCCATTAATGTTTCAGAAGAGGTTTAGCTCACTGCATCATGCATATCTGATATATGGCATTGCGATAGTTTATTACATACATACAGAAAGCAAAGTGTTTTCATTTCTTGGTCTGATTCTTAAATTCCTTTTAAAAGCCTTTATCTGCTTTATTTAAGGTTTTTAAGCCTGTGTTAGTAATTCCAATACATAGTTCCACTCTTTTTTGCTGTTTAAGTGGTCTAACTGTTGGTATTAATCCTAGTTTCATTCTTATGCATTAAATGTATGCTAAGCTAGTTCAGAACTTCTATTTGCAAGGCAGTTCCAGCCAGTCAGCTCGGAGCTAAGGATCTAATTGTATTTCCTCCCCACCCTGTTAAAGTTATGGTCTTAAACCTAGTGCGTCTGTCATTTCCTGCCCCTTATGATAATTTGGCAACATAACCCCCCCCCCCCATTTATTGGCTGTTGACAATATGCACTTGAGTATCATTTTGAAAGCTTCTCCCCTTAAAGAACTCATAAGACTAGAAGACTTAATAAAATTGCATAATATTCTGTGCACATACTGCTTGCTCTGGTTTTAGTATCAGATTATTTTTTTTTGTTTTTTACTATTATTAGTTTACTGGCTCTTGTTCTGTATTGAACTTTAAATACTCGGTAGCAAGTTCATCCAATTATTCTAAAAATTAACTCCAAGCAGTTAAGGTTACCCCTGGCCCCAGTGTCATTCCTGTTCATATCATGGACCAGCACTTCCCCACAACTTCTCTAGCCATCCTGATTGAGGGGAGTATCTTGAGACAGTGTAAGAATTATCTCACACTGCCTGAAAATCATCTGTTACTGTAAAATAGCATAACAGTGTGTGAGAGATGTATGTATATAATAACCTTGGAGGCAAAAATCTCCCGCACAGTAAACTCAACACACAACAATCAACAATACACCACACACCACCCCTCTCCAAGGCCATCACAATACACACAATTCAGTATATATATGATGAATTTCTAAAGTTTAACTTGCCTAAACCTCAAAGATCAGCAAAACACAACACAGGCACAAAGCACACTCATGTTAAGCCTACCTCTTCATATAGCACAAGGAGTCCCAAGGTCACAGATGCTGAGTGCATAAGGCAGGCATCAACTCAAGTAAACATTCTTTTTATAGAGGACTCCATTGTAAATCATACAGATGCACCTTTTACCAGGATGAGCAAAGAAAGAAGGTCAGTTACTTGATTGTCTGGTACCAGGATCCATCCGATCTCACATGCACACAAACCTTGAACAACAAGTACCACTATGACTCTCTCAAAGTTCATGACAGTGTCAATGACTTGGTGTACATTCCTGGATTAGAGAGAGAGAGAGACATGGAGTTGCCAGACTGTGTCCAAGGGAGGCTTTAGTGTCATTCTAAGGGGGTCCAGTATTTGTCAGCCTGAGAAGATACAACCGATGGACCACACTGCTTCAACAGGGATGGCTTCCATCTCTCCCTTCCAGGGTTTTGATTATGGGCAAAGACATTATCCACCTCCATACAGTCTTTTTTAGGCAATTCCAACCCGATAAACCTATGAACATAACAAAACAAGCAAAGGAAAATATGAAGGTACTACTGATCAATTAGGGGTCTAAACAGAAATGTTGCTCCCTACAAGCCCTTCTCAGCCTGGGAGACATCGATGTCTGTGTTGTGACTGAGATGAGGTTTAAAACAGTGTAGAGCACTACTAATGTGCAGGCCGATAATGCCTTCCAAACGTTTGGGCCACATACTGTGCAGGAGGGGGAAAGGCAGAGAGGTGTCTCAATCTACATGCAGAGGAGACCCACATCAAGACTGGTATTAGAGATACTTCATGTCAAAATAACCATCATAAAAGGTCCTGTACCATTAATTAGCTAGCTACAAAACTATGACAATAAATCCACAACACTTATCTACAGGAAATACAATTGCTCATTATTGAACTCAGTAAGATTTTCCTAGCTGATCTAAGCTATCCAACTGTAAAATGGAAAACCTACACCACCACTATTGCACAAGCACAGAGATTCTTGGACTTTGTCCATACAAATACCCTGAACAATTAGTCAGACTACTCACTAGGGGAATAACCTCTTGGATCTTTAATAATACGGGACCATCCCTTTTGTATCTTCATCACTTGTTAGGTCTGACCATAAAGCAGCCTCCTTCAAAAAAAAACTAAAATCAGAGATCCCTTCCATCTATGGTACCTTTAGAAATTTCTTTGAGACAAACTACCTACTCTTGACACATTTGCACACTTCAGACCTCCACCAAAACCAGTTAACTCCTCTAAATACACAGAAATGTGTATCACCATACTATACCAATATGTAAATAGCTGCAGGTGTATCCTGTAGGAACAAGTGAAGGGCAAACCCTAGTAACTAACCCACATGATGGCACCATAATATCAACAACTTTACAACAAAAGAAAATATTTTTTACCAAATTACCAATTTTTTTATCAAAAATAAGAAATGTAATTTCCAGAATATTCGAGCCCTTGTCACTGAAATAAGCAACTCAGGAGCTTAATAAAATCCACCAAGCCAAGTTTGAAGCTAAAATAGCTAACCAAGCCAAAAACAATCACAAGGCATTTTAGTTATGTTCATAATCTCAAAAGCACACCACAGCAATGTGCTGAGCTCATTGTGAACCAATGTCACCTGCACTGAAGCTGAAAATATAACAAAACTACTGGCTGATAAATTTAACTTTACTCCTCTCTCCCTTAACTTATCCCTCAAGATAGACTAGAAACTGGCTCACCTCCAACTATCACACAAGATCATATCCTAAATGTCCTATCAAAAGCTAAAAATACTGCATTGATGGGTTCTGACAATATCCCGGGAAGCATCTTAAATAGCATGAAGCACAATTTAGCCACACCCTTAACAACACTGTTCAATCAAAGCCTCCATACAAGTTTTGTACTAAGTGAATGGATAACAGCTTCAGTCATTCCCCTGCATAAGGAAGGACCTTCCACAGACCCAGACAACTACAGACTCGTAAGTCTGACTTGGCTTCATATGCAAAGCCATGGAAAGAGTTGTCATGGAACTAATCAATCAAGACATAGAGAAACCTCCAAACACCAGACGCACATTTGGATTAATCAAGGGCAGGCCAAGTTTACTCAACCTGGAGGATTTTTTGAAAAGGTCACCAAATTAATGGAAAAAGGCAAAACACTGTACATTGCATACCTCGACCAGGTAAATGCTTTAGGCACAAATCCACACTCAGGCATAGTAGAAAACTAAATAAAACACTATACGTCACCATCTGGATTGTCAGCTGGCACTCAGGATGCAGATAATCAAAACAGAGGAAGTTATCTCTATGAAGAGACCAGTTACCAGTGTACTCCCCCAAGATTCTATGCCATCTTGTGTAAGAGTACTTTTGGAGATCCAGGGAGTAGTTAGTCTCTATAATCTATTACCTGTGCCATTCCTTCCCCTTCTGTGCTTCTTGCGTAGAATGGACCCTTGATATCTACCTGCCATGATATTATGAACCATTAGTATGTTCCCCTGTCTTATTGGTCTAAAGTGTAAAGAGCTCTAGCTCTTCTAGAATCTAGACATATTGCTTCCCTCTTTCCCGAAGAAAATTCTGGTGGGTTGACTCTCGATTCTTTTCAGTCTCCAAAACAGCATCTGCTGGTCAAGCTGTGTTCTGAGTCCAAGACGCTATAAAGTGGAACTATTACTTCTTTACATTTACACTCTCTCCCCTTAAGGATACACTCCAGCATTTTTTCTGCTGCCACTGCCTTTTCTTTATCCTCCAGGTGTTCCAGTCCAGGTGTAATCAGCACGCTCAGATCCAGTTATTTGCTGCCATCATTTCCACTCCACTGGCAGATACTTAACATGAGGATTATAGTGACCTAACATACAATACATTGCAATGTACTGTTGTGGCTTATGTGCAGTACATTGCAATGTACTGTTGTGGCCTATGTGCAGTACATTGCAGTGCATTGTTGTGACCTAACGTGCAATATATTGCAATGTTTTGTTGTGGCTTATGTGCAGTACACTGCAGTGTATTGTTGTGTAGTGCATTGCATTTGTTTTCACGGAGCCCTAGCAGCCACCTTTCTCTCTACGTGTTCGGCCTTTAAGAAACTTTTTGAATACTGGGCACTCCAACCCTCACTGCTGAAAATGTGAGAGAGCATTTAAGAGTGGTTTCTGTTCTCAATTTCCTTATATTTATCTGAGACAAACACTCTGAATAGCACCAGATCAGGGTAAGCCCCTGTGGTACTCCACTATTAACTTTAATTTATGCCGCTGTCCCATAACTCTCAACCTCAGAGTATGAAATCTGGACAAACCCATAAATAAAAGGGAGACAAAGGCCCAAAAATAGGGACAATTTTTAAATATTGCTCTGACAAACTTAGAATGTTAATAGGATAACAGGTTTTGCATTAGCATGAATTTTCTGAAGGATATGAAGTCTGAAACTCAAATGTCCAATGTTATTTTCTAACTTCAGTCTAATGATTTGCCAGTAATTTGACAGAAAAACACAATTTTATGCAAAAATGGAACAAAAATATGAGTCAAAACTCTGGGCATGCTGCAAAAATCTGTATAGTTGAAAGGTATCTCCTCCTCCTAGACGACGTCTCCTTTCACTGTAACCCCGTTTTCAAGTGTGCAGATTTACCAATTTAAATTCTGTTTTACATAATTAAAGCTATAATTCCAATGGCAAAAATATCACCATACATTTGAGCTTTTTTTTTTTTTTTTAATGCTCCGGGGCCAGTACTCTCGCGTACTGTACACTTGTATAGGTGGCAATACAAGAGAGTCTTGTTTTCTACTACTTGTAGAAGGCAATATCAAAATTCCAATTCAAGTCCAAACTCCTCCTTAGAGTTCCACAGTGCAACAGAAAGTGCACAGAATTCATGAACATATTCAATGTACAAGGTGCCCATTCAATGAATGCTATGTTAAAATGGTTGATTTGACAGATTCAGACACGTCTTGAACTGCATTGCTTTAACCTTCTCCAGGACTTCAGGACCACTGAAACACAAACCTCATTAGCAGACAGCTATGGAAATAATGTATCCGCCCATTCTGCACAAAATCAAGTAACTCAACCACGTGGAGAAGGGGACATATGCAGGAAACACCATCTGCATGTATTGCATATATTTGACGTTCAATAAAAACATCTGATTTTTTGGGGAGGTTCTTGAGTATACATGATAGGATTGAGAGTATAGGGGTAAGGACTACTATAATACTTACAGTTTCACCCTTTTTTCTGCTCAGCCTTCCCCCACATCACTACTGCCTGGTGCCTGTTTCCTGATCACCTCAACATGCAAAAAAAAAAAAAGCCTTTCCCCAGATCCATTCTACCCTGTCTATATCCCCCCTCAGCTGTAAGTTGTTCATATTAAAGTAATACAGTGGCCTTGGCTTATGACTGTTCACCTTTTTTTTGTGGTAATAACCTATTTTATACCATATTCTATTAGGTTCATAGGTAGGTACTAGGCTATTGGCACTAGAGCCTATATAAGTCTAGCCAAAAAGGTACCCTGGCTTTCGCCACCCAAGAAAATTATTTTCCTGTCCCCCTGTCAGGCAGAGCCACAGAGGTGATCCCCGGGGTGAATTTCCGATTTCCCATCCAATCATCAAGATTTTTCTTGAAGAGTGCTAATGAGGAGCTTTGTTTGATATAGATAGGTAGTTGTTCCAGAGTATGGGAAGTCTCTAGGACAGGAATCTATCCCTCCAGCATGTTCTTTTTATTGTGGTGACAAGGTTTAGGTCCCTAGAGCATGTAGCTCAGATGGATTGGGATTTCTTTAAGTGGAGCATGTCCAACAGCTCTGGGTTTGACATAGCTTTGTATGTTAGGCAGAGATGGTCTCTGAGTAGGCGATATGCGACAGAGTAAAGCTGGAGTTTTTTTGAGACTGTCTGCGTAGGGCATCTGCTTGAGGCCAGTAATAGTCTTTGTGAGGTATTTCTGTGGCCTTTCCAGTTGTTGTAGATGTCTTGTGAGGCACATACCAAAAGTGGCATTGTACTCTATAATGGGTCTAATGAGTGACGAGTAGAGGGGAACAATGACCTATTTTTTCCTGGATGAGAAATCTTTTGTGATGAGGTGTGCCACGTAGAAGGATTTCCTGACTACTGTGGTAATGTGATTATCAAAGAAGAGACTACTGTCCACCTGTGTCCCAAGTTTTCTTATCACACTTTCAGTGTTACGTAGACTACAGCCTATGTGGCAGTTAATGGGTACAGAGTTTTTACCAAACAGGATGACAATGCACTTTTTGTCACTGAGCTTGAGGCCATAGCTTTGACAAGAGGCATCTGTCTCAGTGAGGCCCTTAAGTAGGAAGTCCACATTGTTAGGAGTTTCAATTATGGCTCCTAGTTTGCAGTCATCTGTGAACTTCATTGGCCAAAGACCTTCTTTGTTTGGTATCTACTTCCCTGAAGTATAGGCTAACAGGAGAGGACCCAGGACTGAACCCTGTGGTACTTAACTTGTCACTGGTCTGAAGTCGGATTTGGAGTCTGCTACTTTCACAGTATGGGTTCTGTCAGTGAACCAGTTGGCAACCCATCTTGTGACATAAGGATTTATACCTAGTTTAGTGAGTTTATCTATAATTCCAGAGTGGGAGATGGTGTCAAAAGCCTTGGCGAGATCTAGAAAGGCTGTGTGAACCACCTTACCCTCATCTAAGGCTTTGGTGACAGCTTCAAAGAAGTCTATCAGGTTTAGGAGACATGATCTACCTTTTATAAACCCGAACTGGGTGGGGTCCAGAGTCTGGAGATTATCAATATCATTGTTTATAAGTTCCATGATAATATGTTCCATATCCTTGCAGACCAAGGCCTTCAGGCTAATGGGGCGGTAGTTTCCAGGGTCCGTGGTGGCTCCCCGCTTTGTGGAGTGGGATAAACATCGCTGTGTGCCATTCAGTGGGCACAAAGCCTAAGATGAGGCTATGACTGAACATGGTACTTAGCTGGGAGTGCCAGTTTTGTTCTGTAGTTCATGTAGAACGCAGCCTGGGATGTTGTCAGGTCCCATGAATGCTGTGTTCTTGGCTTTGGAGAGTGTGGTTTTTACCTGTACAGCTGTGATTACAGGAACTTTGCATTCTTCTAGTATAGAGATGGGCCCTTTAGGGGGTGAGAGGGGGGTAAAGTTAGCACTGAACCGATCTGCCAGGATGTTGGCAATATCAGTTGGTTCTGTATATTTAGTGCCATTGTGCTGTAACTCAGAGCAGATCTGAGTGTTGCCATTGAGATTCTTGACATAGCTATAGAATACTTTGTGGTCGTCTTTAGAATCAGTGGCAATTTTGTTTTCCTAACTAACTTTTGAGGGTTTTTATGAGGGATCTCAGCTTCTTACTGAGGCTGACCAGGGAGTTCCTACAATCATGGGATTTTACTCTCGTCTGCAACAATTTCTTTCTTCTGTTGCAGAGTTTGTTTATGGTAGGGGACCACCAGATAGACTTCCTTTTTTTTAGAGGATAGCATCTTGGTTCTGTTAGTGATCGCATGATCCATGCACTCATGTAAGTGCTTATAAAGTGCATTGTGCAGGATTCAGCAGTCGTACCTCTATTGTCCATCTGCATGGGTGTCATGAAGTTTGCCACTTCTGTCTTAAGAAGCGTGAATTTGGCTTTGGAGAAATTTTTTACAGTGGTTTCCCTAATTGAGGCTGGGGGCAGGATGTGGATGTCTAGGGTGATTAGCTTGTGGCTGGATCTTACCAATGAGGAATTGACCTCTGGTGTGGAACACCAGTTGCCCATGTTGGTGATGACCAGGTCTAGGATATTGCTGCCCTTGGTGGGGGTGTGGATAAGTTGATTCAAGGTGTTGGAATTTATGAATTCCAGAAAATGTTGAGCAAAAGAGTTGGTACACAAGTAGTTTTCCCAGTTAATGGTGGGGTAGTTGAAATCGCCCATTATTAGGGTGTTAGGTTGTACCCTAATATTTTCCAGTGTATCAAGAAATGAGGAGTGGGAATCCTGGGCATGGTGGGGGATCTGTAGCAAGCTACAATTTGGATTGCAGTCTTGCTCAGAATTAGTTGCACTTGGATAATCTCGGATGCATTATGCTGTGCAACTAGCCTGAAGGTGTGGATATCCTTAATGAATATGGACATATCTCCACCTTTAGTGTTTCGGTCCAGGTTAGGTGGCCGAAAGGTGTGGTATGTATTATAGCCTGGTAATGCAGAGGTGCTCTCTGGAGCCTTGAACCAGGTCTCTGTCACTGCACAGATGTCGATGTTCTCCATTTTAAGGAGTGTCTCAAGTGAGTGCATTTTGAGGTTTAGACATCTAGCACTGAGTAGCATTACCCTCAGATTTTGCTTGCTTGTACCCGTTGTGGTGGTGAATTTGTCATTTGAACCTTGCCTAAAAAAGGCACTATAGGGGTGGCAAGAGCCTTAGCCAATATCCGGTATCCCAAGGGCGATAGGTGCAAGCCATTTCTGGCAAAGCATTGTGGTCTACTGATCATGTCATCCCAGGCAAACAGATATTGGATCCCCTTAGAATGACACCAGAAGCTTAGCCAATTGTTGAAGTCAATCATTTTGTCCTTGTACTGTGGTATCATTCTGGGTGACAGGATGCTACTCACGGCTAGGGTCATACCTGCCTGGGCTACAAGATCGGACAGCTCCTCCATGTCTCTTTTCATGTAGTCCAGGGAGGTATGTCTCAGGTCATTCACACCGACATGGACAATGACAGTGTTATATTTGTACTTGTGGACTGACCCGATTGCAAACATTATGTGGCAGATCCTAGCACCAGACAGGCAGCTGGCAGTAACTTTATCCTTGTTTAGCCTGGTGAGTGGATCATCAGTGTGCCTAACTATAGAGTCACCTATGACTAGTGTGTTGGGTACGTTGTTATGCCTCATGGGCTGTGGTTGAGCGGCACACTGAGTTTGTGGGTTATGTGTTGGGGGTGGAGGTTGCTTGCATTTCTGCTTTGGAGGTCCCTGTTGCTTGGGCAGATTCTTACTGAGAGCCTCTGCAAAATGTAGGTGTTTGTGTGTGTGCGTTTTGGTGGTGTAGGTTTTGCGGGACTATGTGAGGAGTGTGGTGTGGTGCAAGTGTTTACCTTCTCCTCTTGACTGTCTAGTCCAGTCTTGGGTGAAGAGAGCTTTGCTTCCAGTTTGGCTATATAAGTGCATATCTCACAGGTTGTAGTGTTGGGTGGTAGTAGGAGAGGGTTGCCTGTGTACATGAGGCAGTTGCTGCATTGCCTCAAGATGCCCAGATTCATCAGGTAGATAGGAGAAAACACTGGGAGCTGACCCTTAGACATGCCTGGATATGTGCTTATTTATTAAATACTAAAAACTGTTTTCCTGTATACAAGTAAGGAAAGTTGAGTATTTGTAGCTTATTTAGTGCTTATGAGTTCCGAACAAGTGCTGAGCTCAAAGAAACAGATTTGAGTGCTAACACTAAAAAACTGGCTAGTACTAAGGGAAAATTTGAGAGCAGACTTTATGGCGCCAGAAACAGTTTAACCCTAGCTAAGCGGCATTGCCTAAAATGTATTTTTTTATTAATATAATAGTAGCAAATGAACAAAATGATTTAAACAAATTAACCAATAAATAGCTAAAAACTGAGCCCCGTTCCAGCAGTCTTCAATCAGACAAGTTCTAACTGCACACTCCTGCCACTAGGGTGCAGGGGAAACTTCTCCAAAAAAAAGATGGTCTGGATTAGTGCTCAAGTTATACAAACAAAGCTAGATTAATATTGTTTTATAATTTTTATTAAAAAAATGGACACTTTTCAAGATGGAGAGCCCAGAACAATTCATTCCAACTTTTGAATAGCCTGAAAACTGCATCTTTCCTCTGCACAAAATAGCACAAGATCTCTAAGGGCTATGCATCAATTGTCATTCAACATTTCCATTCTTGCTAGTGTTATTAGAGGTACTGCAGTCAAAGAATCTTGTAGAGAAACAGAAATTAGCTGTTAGTAATGGAAAAATCCTCAACTAAATTAAATAAAAATGGCTGTAATATACATCCTGCAATAAATGAAAATTTAAATTAAAACTGCTACAGTAACTATAACAAATTACTGAGAAAAAAGACTTTACAAAGAGCAGTTTTGCAAGTTTCCTTCCCTGACCAAGTTACTCCTCCCATCTCTTCTCCTTCAGTGAGCTGAAGTCTCACATTTCCAAATTGACTAGATTCAACTAGTCAACTTTGCATGACAATAGACATCAAGCAAATCACAGCCTGGTGTAATATTAAAACTGTTTCCTCATATGTCTCTAAACTTTTCAATAGCATTTCCCAGGAATTACTTCTAAAAAATCAATGCAGAGTTTAGGCCAACCTATCCATTTCTTAAAATGTGTACAGTAAAATATTCTATTTGAATTGCATTCTGGTTCCTCACGTCATTATCTTTGCATAGTTATTCTGTTATAGCATAACCTGAACTGTGTATTTAATTCCAAGCTTCATATAACAATGAAACAGTTCCCGATTTCTTCTTAACAATGCCCTCCCAAGCTTCTGATGTGACCCAGTACTTTGTTACTATTGCTTTATGTAGCTTGTCTTCGTTGTATACTTGTAGCATATCTGTCATCCTTTGAACAGCAGACTCCTGGACAAAGCTTCCAAATGAGATACTTTTGAAAACAGCAATATTACTGATATAATAGGATCACAAAATAAGACTCCACGAATTAGCATTAAGTTTCTGAAGAAAAAAATAAGTCTTTAATAGAAATAAATGTCATTATTTGTTCACAAGTGGTGGTGCTGTGGTAGCGGTGTCGCCTCACAGTAAGACGTTGTCCTGTTCGATTCTCAGCTAAAGCGTCTTGTGTGTGGAGACATGCGTGAATGGGCGTACCTTTGTTGAAGGTTGTGCGTCAGGGCTGGCAACTCGGTACGTAAAAATATACTGCCAATCATTAGCGGACCAGAGTTCCACTGTGGCAACCCCTAACCGGGAAAAGCAGAACGATACATTTGTTCACAAGAATCCAACACCTTTTTCAAAGAGCGTTATGGATTCTTGTATGTCAGAGCAAAAGTATAAGCCAAAATAAGGGACTACTTGTGAGGAACGCTGGAGAGAGATCCAACACTCCTACTTTTCTGGTCTGTTTTGCAACCACCTCAAATCATTCAGGCATGTACATACTTCATGACACCCATGTATTGACATAGTAGCAGCACCTCTAACACTGGTACAATACCCCAAATAATGTACTGAAACACACAGTGATATTTACAGATCTTAATCAAGTAATGATGAAATCGCTAGGGACCACACTGTGCACCTCTCCATTTGACAATGGATAACATTCGCACCACACTTGCAAAGGCACACCTCCACTCCCCCACACACATATCCACTCACACAATATACCAGTAAGCTTCGACTTTTTTCACACCTCTCTGCAAAACACTGCTGTAATGGGCTTTGGCAAACAAAAATGACTGATGAATGTCAGCTCAGGACTCCCAACCCTACCTATAGGAGCACTTACAAAAATGTCCGCGCAGCAAGCTGGTGCCAGTACAGATTTGCTCCATAGTTTTTACACCTCACAAAGACACCCCTCCAATGATACATGGTTAATATGGGCAGATCTGTTTGTCAATGTCCCTGCACTTGTCTCCAAACCCAGTCTTATGACACCTGCTCAGGAGCAGTCATAGGTCAACTGGTGCCCTAGGCAAAAGGGCTCCACGGCACCCCCTCACACCACCTGGTGCCCCCATCCTGATCTATCTACACCAAATAAATACTGGAAAAGCACCCCTACTACAGCAGCGCCCTATGCACTGCCTAATTGGCCTATGCCTAAGGCCGGCTACACACCTGCTACCCATCACCATGTAAGCACTTGTCAGGCCACAATTGCAAATCTTGCTGTCCATTACACTTTCACTGGCAGAAAGACAGACATACATACACACACCCCTGCACATTTTGTTAGTGAATAGTGGGGCTTTGACTCCCTCTCCCCAAGACAGTGCTGTAATGGTTAAGACTTGCAAAAACTATTGTCACATGCCAATGTCATTCCAACTTTACTACATAGTTCTGTTACTCCATATATGCAATAATCACACACACACTAGATCCAAAAGGTCACATGACCACAAAGCGGTGGCCAGCCCTCTACAAGACAGTGTTGTGTGGCTACTGTGCCCAAATCAGCTATTTTTGCCCACACACATACACACCCTCAGCCACATACTCGTGCCCACACACACAGACATGCTCACCACCACCCCCTTACATATTAAGAGAGAACAAAGAACCACTTAATATAGGTGAAGGAATGAAACCTCATTAATTCAGAAACTAAAACAGTAAAACCATATGAATGGCTGAATAATGTGTGAAGGCAGCTGAACAATGAACCTGACTGAGACTGACAGGAAGGGAGTGGCACTTCAGGAAATGTCAGTCATACCACTTGCAGACATCAAAACATAAAAGTACTGGGCTAACAGTTATGTCACAGCTAGCCATGACCTCTACAGGTGTCTTAATTATGCTGCCTGACAGCTTGTCATCCATCTTACTTGAAAGGAAAGAAATTTATAATCACAGTGAGCCATGTAAAATGGACAAAATCTAATGTCATTAACTTCTGGCATTTCAGAAGCATTCAAGTATACTATCTATAAAAGTATTGCATCTTCCTCCTTAGAAATGTGTAGAAATTTACTCAGAATATCATCCATCATCCCATTTGATCGACTTTTATTTGGTCGACAATTCATTTGGTCGACAAGCAATTTTATGTGGGGGGCTGTGCCCCCCACACCCCCCCCTAACTATATAGATCAACTCCAGGGTCGCACAACATTGGGGAGGGGGGCAAATCTGCATGTTGATCGAATGAATTGTCGACCAAATAAAAGTCGATCAAATGGCTTGTCGACCATCTCAGGTAGACCCATATATATATATATATATATATATATATATATATATATATATATATATATATACACACACATACACACACACACTCACGTGTAAAGAAACCATGGTATCTGTAAAACTTAAACGTCAACAGTTAAAGGCAAACAGTAAAATACAAGAGAGTTTTTAATACATACACATACATTCATGTATGTCAGTTGTCCTTTTACCTCAGTCTCATTTCACTAAATCACTGTGGACTGAACAAAATTGACAATATCATTTGAATCATGATTCACTGAAAATTATAAAGCCCAAAGACGGTCAGTGTTGTCGTGTTTTATGTTTGAATGGAAGCAGTGATTGACTTTCTCCATTGTTGCTTGACTGCACAACTGGCATTTTTAAGGGAATCAGTGTGGCAAATACCCCCCTTGTTGTCACCTTCGAACTTCTGACAATCTGTTTGACATCTCTTAGCCTTACAAATACTGCGTTCAAAGTCTGTACTCACACTGTGTAGAACAAGTCTGGAGTATGATCCCTCCACCAATCAAGGCAATGCATAAATAGAAGTTATGTTCTTACCATAACGTTCCATGTTAGTTGTCTTCTTCTCGCCTTCTTTCTTGCTGGATGGGTTCGGAGCCGACCTCGGCTCTGACTCGGCCACTCTAAAAGCTCGAGAGTTGGTTCTACCGGCTCGAGGCCCCCCTTATATCCCACAATGCTAGGCGTGAATTACCTCAGATCTCGTTTGTGAGCTAGGCCCAGCTAATAATACAACCAGAAAAAATTGGAAAAAAAGTCCACCTCTATAAACAAAGGGGAAGAGAAAAGGTGACCTAAGCCTGATCTAGGAAATATGCACAGCAGAGCATATACCTATAGCAAAGAGGTGGTAGAAAGAGAGGTCACAATCAAACTCCTCTAGGTCTGTCCAGGCCAGGGGGAAGGAGGGTGGGACGCAAGAAAGAAGGAGAAGAAGACAACTAACATGGAACGTTATGGTAAGAACATAACTTCTATATGTTAAGTTGTCTATCTCGCCTTCATTCTTGCTGGATGGGACCGCGTCCCTAGCACCTTGTCCCGGGTGGCCTAACGGAACAGACTCTTGAGAACAGTGGAACCAAAGTTAGCTCTATGCCTAGAAGCTAAATCCAACTTATAATGTGAAATGAAAGTGTGAGTAGTAGCCCAAGTAGCCGCTGCACAAATGGTGTCAATAGGCAGTCTGTCTTGGAAGGCTATAGAAGTAGCCAAAGCTCTGGTGGAATGGGCTTTAGGTTTGTTAGGCAGCTTTTGGTGTCTTATTTCATAAACAATGGAAATTAGAGATGTTATCCATCTAGATAGTGATACCTTGGAAACAGAAAGTCCCTTTTTGCCTTCTGCATAAGAGACAAACAGCTGGTCAGATTTTCTGAATTGTTTGGTTCTATCCAAATAGTACCTTAACTGACGATGAACATCTAGCCAATGCAATTTTTGTTCAGACCTATTAGAATATTCTGGAAAAACACAGGGAGGTCAATGCTTTGATTTAGGTTAGACGCCGAGGCTATTTTAGGTAAAAAGGACGGGTTGGTTCGTGGGATACCTTGTCCTTATGGAACAACAGATAAGGAGGTCGACAGCTGAGTGCATGAAGTTCTGAAACTCTTCTAGCTGAAGTAATAGCTACCAGAAAGAGAGTCTTCCATGATAGCAATTTTAATGAACAGGAAGCTGCAGGTTCGAAAGGGGAAGAATCAAAGAACTGAGCACTAAATTAAGGTTCCAAGGAGGAGGAGGATTTCTTATAGGAGGTCTGAGAAGAAAACTCCCTTCAAAAAGGCTTTGCAAAGCTTGTGGGACATGATGGCAGACTCTGAAATGCCTACATGAAAGTTAGATATAGCTGCCAATTGAACTTTGAGAGTAGAAGGAGATGAACCTGCATGAAAGAGTTCAGCTAGAAAATCAAGAACTATATGGATGGGAGCAGTGAAAGGATCTAAATCCTTTCCTTGAGCCCAATAGGCAAAGCGTTTCCACTTATTAAGATAAATTTTTCGAATGGAAGATTTATGTGAAGCTATTAAAATATCTCGAACAGTGTGAGTTATTTGAGGAAGCCTGGCTAGGGTAGGAACTGGAGGAACCAAGCAGTGAGGTTCAGAGAGGGGAGGGAGCGATGTAACTGACCCGACTGATGGATCAAAAGATCTGGAACTAGGTCCAGATGCCAAGGTTGCTCCAACAGAAATTGATGTAGAAAGGGGAACCAAACCTGTCGAGGCCAGTAAGGAGCAATGAGGATCAATGAGGCCTTCTGAACGATAGCTTTCTGTATCACTTGAGAGATTAGTGGGAAGGGAGGAAATGCATACAGAAGTCCCCGGGGCCAAACTTGGACTAGAGCGTCTCTGCTGGGCTGGCCTGGTAACGGGAATAGGGTGAAAAAATCTCTGCACTTGCTGTTTTGGGGAGTAGCAAAAAGGTTGCAGCAAGGCTGACCCCACTTGAGAAAAATTTTTCTCGCAATAGAAGCTTTCAGAGACCACTCGTGAGGCATGAGGATAGCCCTGCTCAACTTGTCCACGATTTGATTGGACTTCCCGGGGATGTGCATTGCTATCAGAAAACGCTGAGAAGAAATAGCCCATTGCCACAGTCTGAGTGCTTCTCGACATAGGGGATAGGACCTGGTTCCGCCTTGTTTGTTGATATACCACACTACAGACATATTGTCCGTCTGGATTGCTATCGTTCCCAGGGGAAGAGAGTCTTGAAGGGCTTGCAACGCTAAAAGCACTGCTCTCATCTCTAGAACATTTATATGCAAGTGGCATTCGTCTGGTTGCCATATGCCCTGGACAGTTCTGCCCTGACAATGCCCCCCCCACCCGATCAGGGAGGTGTCCGTTGTCAGAATAGCAACCGGAGGGGAAGGAACAAAGGGTCTTCCCAAGAAGAGCTGAGGGGAAGACATCCACCACAGAAGATGATTCTTGCATGTTTGCGTAATCATAATGGTGTGAGACATCGGAAGTTGTTGGTATGACCATTGTGTGAAGAGCATCCATTGAAGGATTCTCATGTGGAATCTGGCTAATGGAAGCAGAGGAATGGCAGCCGCCATAATCCCTAATACTTTCAGAACTAACCTGGCTTTGGCTCTGTTGTTGTTGAAGAAGCGAGACCAGTTTGCGTATGTCTGTTATTCTCTGATCTGTTAGTCTCGCCGACATGCTGACTGTGTCTAGATTTGCGCCTATGAAGGTAATAGCACGACAAGGCGACAAAACAGACTTTTCGCAATTTACTGAGATGCCTAACTTTTGACAAATGCGAAAGGTGTAGTCTCTGGCCATTAGAAGAAGATGCTTGGTGGGAGCTGTGAGGAGCCAGTCATCCAAATATGGAAACACCTGGAATCCTTGACGTCTCAGGTGAGAATCTACCACTGCCATGCATTTGGTAAACACCCGGGGGGCAGTGGTGAGTCCAAACGGCAGGGCTCTGAATTGAAAATGACTGGTTCCCAGCCTGAAGCGGAGGAATCTTCTGGAGCGTCTGTTCATTTTTATATGATAGTACGCGTCCCGAAGATCTATAGAGCACATCCAGTTTTCCTTTACCAATAGGGGAAGGATGGACTGTAGCGTGACCATCCGAAATCTTGTTTTCTTGACTGACTTGTTCAAGATACTGAGATCCAAAATTGGTCTCCAGTCCCCTGTTTTCTTTGGAACTAAAAAGAACCTGGAGTAGATTCCGGATCCTTGCTGGTCTGCTGGAACTGGCTGAATTGCTCTTTTTGCGAGCAGCTTTGAAATTTCCAAAGCTGCAAGATCCCTCTGAGCGGGTGGAACATCTGGCAGGGATTTTTTTGATTGGTTTGGAATGCGAAGGGAATGGAATAGCCTTCGGAAATGATGGACTGTACCCACTTGTCTTGAGTTAGGGATAGCCAGGCTTCTGGGTACAGTGACAATCTTCCCCCGACTGCCTCCGAAGGTGAACAGTCGGGCAACACCTCAGGGATGCTGGAAGGGCTTATCGGAAAAGGTTTCTCAATTGCCCTGGTTCTGCAGACCCCCTCTGCCTCTGGGGCGACGTCTACCATTATTGTTCCCTCCTCTGCCTCTGGAGGGGAACCGACTCTGTGCATCAGGCAAATTCCCTTGAGATTGTTTACGGAACCACATTTTCCCACTTTTCTGGCCTTTGGGGTAAGGTCTAGAAGGAGTAGAAAAACGGACTCCGACAGCAGACAAGGTTTTGCCATCCGTCTCGCACCTAGTCAAGGTTTCTTTCACTTGAGGACCAAAGAGAGATGATCCATCAAACGGGGAATTAGTGAAAGACGTTTTAAAGGGTCCTTGAAATTGCATAGTCACATCCAGGCATGCCGTAAGGCTACACCTGTCCCTGCGGCTCTACTCGCTCCATCAGCCGCATATGAAAGGAGGCGCATGGAGGAGTTAGCTATAGAATTCAGGGTAGTCAGCTGGCGTTCATCTTGTCCTGAAAACCTGCAGCTGTAGGATCCTTCAACATCTCACTCGCTTCCTTGATCAAGTCTCTCTGGAGACGAGTGAAATGGCATAAGTAGTTCAGCGAACGCATTGCAAATGTCGCTGACGAAAACATCCGCTTCCCGTACCTGTCCATAGACCTAGATTCCTTGTTAGGGGGATGGACAGGACTGAAGGATCAGCTAGTTCCTTCTTGGTGGCAGCAGCTACCACCATAGCATCCACAGTAACTCCTTTGGTCAGAAATTGTTTATCAGTGGGAGCTGTTATAAATTTAGAAGGTCTCCTGGGGTTAGGGTCCACTGAGTCAGGAGCTGTCCAGGCTTTCTTTGCTACCACCTGCATGAGGGGGTCAAAGGGGGGGGACACCCAGGAGGTGGAAGGGCGAGAGCCAAATGCCTCAAGATACACAGATTCATCCTCCGAAGGGTTAAGGGCTGGCCAATTTCCCCTCTGCTTGAGGATCTCTAGAATGTCTGCAAAGGAGACATCTTCAGAAGGGAACGGGAGAACCCTCGAATCCTCTAAATCTGTGTCAGAGGTGACAGACTCAGGTGAGTCTATGTGTTTCCTCTTACACTTTCTCTTCCTAGGGGGCTCCCCTGCCAAATCAGGAGAGGCCTCGGAAGAGGATGAAATTCCCACAGGGGATTCTTGAAGAGTTGGCTCTCTGCGGTCAGGGATGAGGGAGAGAGTAGACATCACCTGAGGCACCGAAGAGGGAGGGGCGGACGGAGCCGACTGTGGAGTTGAACCAGGTTCCAACACACTCCGCATGACCTCGAATGCACCCCCGTCAGGCAGAGCCAGAGATCCCCGATCCGAGAAGCTGAGAACCTCCCTCGGCACCGACAGAGATGGCTCCGAGGCCGATGTCGGAGCCGAACTCACCAGCGCCGAAGCACCGAGAGGGAGAGCGAGGTTGGACAAGGGTCCGATGCCACTCACCCCCTCGGAGCCGACGCTACCACAGTCTCTGTTCCGAGACGCCCCGGCTCTGAGCTCAAAGGAGTCGGAGGAGGAATATTTAGAGGGAAAGGTTGAAGCATCGACTGATGAGTCGGGCTCTGAAGCATTTGGGCCAGTGCCTCGGACTTTAGAAGTCGACTCACTACCCTCTGAAGGTCACGATCCGAAAGCCTCGATGACCTAGAGGAGTGAGACTTATGGCTCCGTTCAGACAGCAAGGGAGACGCTGGAGCTGAATGAACGGAGCCAAGGGAGGGTGACCTAGACCTCTTTCTAGATGTCGGCTCCGAAGGTCTGATCGGAGCCGACCCAGGAATTTCCAATACCTCGGCTCCAGCCGGAGCCGAGGGAACCACAGAAGCTCTAGTCAAAGACTCATCGGCTCCAGCCGGAGCCGATGTAGCAGTAGGCTTCGAAGCCTTAGGCCTCGACTCAGAAACTGGAGTCGAGGTCTTAGAAGCCTTGGAAGGTTTTCCCGATGAAGCAGTTAGGGAACCTTCAGGCTTGAGCAAACCCCTTAGGATGAGTTTGTTCTTTCTTTCCTGCAGGACTCTAGGGCTGAAGCCATGGCATACAGCACAAGAGTCCTGCAGGTGTAAAGGTCCCAGGCAGTACACACAAGAAGTGTGACCGTCTGTCAGAGACATTTTCTGACAGCACGAGTCACACTTCTTGAAGCCTGAGACCTTTGAATCATGGACATTTTCAAGGAACCTAAGTGTAACCACCACACAAAACACACACACACACACACCGATTACACTATCAGAAAAAGGGTAAATTAAACTAAAAGCTAAAGAAATTAGTTAGTTTAAATATAAAATAAATCCCTACAAAAAACACATACACACCACTATTAGGGATGGAGGGCCCGAAGGCCTAAGGAAAGAACTTATCAGTTCTTGTGGGAAAGGGGGTGATAAGGGGAGAAAGGATAAATATCCACTACACTATAGTTAAAGAAGAAAAAGCTAAGCTAAAAGGGGTTTAAACAGTTATTAAACTGATCTAATACAACTGACCTGAGCCGGTAGAAAAAACAACACCTCGATCGCTGTAGCGGCAAACGAGATCTGAGGTAATTCACGCCTAGCATTGTGGGATATAAGGGGGGCCTCAAGCCGGTAGAACCAACTCTCGAGCTTTTAGAGTGGCCGAGTCGGAGCCGAGGTTGGCTCCGAACCCATCCAGCAAGAATGAAGGCGAGATAGACAACTTAACATCATTCATTTATTTAAGATACAACTAAAAGAATGCCTCTCTGACTCCTGGCTTTGCACTTGCTTCTGTCCTGGTTAAAAATTTAGCTTCTTCTCCTCTAATACCGACATACATCTTCTCTCCTTTTCAAAGGAGGTTACTAGGCTAATGGTCCTGGGGCCCTTACAAGCCTAGCCAAGAGTTTATCCCCAAAAAAAGAAACCTGTCATCACCTATCATCCCTGTCAATGAGGGACACAAGTGGAATCCCTGGGACAAATTTTTGGTTACCCAACCACTCATCAAGGTTGCGCTTGAAGAGGGTCAGTGAGGTGCTGTGTTGGACGTGTATGGGGAGTCTATTCCAGAGATGGGACAGACTCTGGGAGATGAAATTGTCTCTCCAGCAGGTTTTGTTGATGTCACATATTAGATTTAGGCTTTATGAGTGGGTAGTGCGTGAGAAGTTAGACTTATGGATATAGAGCATCTCAAGTAGGGCAGGGTCCAAAATTGCCTTGTAGGCAAGACACAGATCCACCCCTGAGCAATCTATACGATACCGAGTAGAGTGATAGTGATTTGAGCCTGTCTGCATAGGGCAGGTGTTGGAGGCCATGGATTCTCTTTCTGAGGTAATTCAGTGGCCTTTCCACTTGGTGTAGATGTTTGGATTTGTACATCTCAAATGGGGCGTTGCACTCAATTATTGGTCTAATGAGGGAGGAGTATAGAGGGGTAATAACCTTTTTTCTGGATGCAATACCTTTACTTATGAGATAAACCAAGTAAAATGCTTTTCTGACCACTGCTGCTACATGATGGTTGAACCAGAGTGACCAGGTCTCTTACCACAGGTTATGTGCTTAGGGGGTTGCTGTTGATGTGGTAATCAGTAGGGGCAGTGTTTTTGCCAAACGGTATGATGATACATTTTTTTGCATTTAGTTTGAGGTCATGACTTGGGCACCAGTCATTAGTTGCTGTGAGACCCTCTTGCAGTATGTTAACATTTGGGGAGTCAGTGACAACACCCAACTTACAGTCATCCTCAAACTTGGTCAGCCACAGGCCTTTTGTCTTTGCCTGGACCTTTGAAAAATAGATGCCAAACGGTAGTGGTTCCAGGACAGATCCCTGGGGAACTCCACTAGTGACAGGTCTGCTATCAGAGGGGGAGGTGCCTATTTTGACTTTGAGGGTCCTGTTGGTGAACCAGTTGGACACTCACTTGATGAGATATGGATTTAATCCAAGTTGTGTTAGCTTTTTGATGATGCCAGAGTGGAGGATTGTGTCAAAAGCCTTGGCCAAGTCAAGGTGAGCTGTATGTTCTGACTTTCCCTCATCCGGGTCCTTAGTGACAGTCTCAAAGAAGTCAACTGGGTTCAATAGGGAAGATCTGCCCTTGACTAATCTGAACTGGGTGGGATCAAGAGCTTGGAGAGTGATTATGTCCTTGTTTATGAAATCCATAATAATACGCTCCATGGGTTTAAAATCAGACTTGTCAAGCTAATGGGGTGATAGTTTCTAGTGTCAGTAGTGGCACCACCTTTGTGCAAGGGGATGAAAATGGCAGTTCTCCACTCTGCTGCAATGTAGCCTGTACTTAGGCCGTGGTTGAATAGGGTGCTCAATGGCAAAGCCAGTTTTTGCTGGAGATGGTGCAGAATACAGCCTGGGATACTATTAGGTCCACTGGAAGCTGTATTCTTTGCCTTGGATAGTGCCTGTAACACTTGATCTAGGGAGACGTGAGGTGCAGGATAAGTATTGGGGATGTCGAAAGGGTCTTTAGGGGGGTGAAGTTTGCACTGAACCTATTTGCTAGCAGGTTGGCTAAGTCAACAGGATCAGTATAAGTGATGCTGTTAAGTACTAATTTGGAACAAACCTAGGCTTTGCCATGAAGGTTCCTGATGTAACTTAAGATGACTTTATGGTTTCCCTATGTTTTTGATGCTAGTTTCAATTCATAACTTGCCTTGGAGGTTTTCATTAGAGATCTAATTTGCTTTCTGAGGCTAAGGAGAGAGGTTTTCTGATTTGGAATTTGTTCTTTTTTATCCTTGAACAGTTTCTTCCTTTTGTTGTAATGCCTGTTGATAGAGGACATCACCAAACTTCCTTGAGGAGCAGGTTTTAGTTCTATTGGGAATGGCCGAGTCCATGCAGTTCTACAGGTGCTTGTATACTGCATTGGCGTACTGTTCAGCATAGCTGTCTGCATCCTTGGAAGGGGGGGGTATGAAGCTACAGATACCGTCCCTTAGGAGGGTTGCAGTCAGCTTTTGAGAAGTTTTTTAGCTTGATTACAGCTGGGGGGGTTGGGTGGGGCAGAAACTTTTAATGAGACAGTCTGATGATCTGATCTCACCAGGGAAGAACATAATATGGGAGTGGTGCAGCAGCCTCCCATGTTGGTGGGAACCAAGTCCAGAATGTCATCTCCCCTTGTGGGTGATGATACGAGCTGGTCTAGTGCATTAGAACTGATGAAGTCGAGGAATCATTGAGAGAGTGCATTATTGCAAGAATTGTTCACCCAGTCTATGGTGGGGAAGTTGAAGTCACCAAGGATTAGGGTGCTAGGGGGTACCATGATGGAGTTCAGTAGAGCCAGGTAAGAGGAGTTGGTGTCCTGAGCAACTTGAATCCGTGTCTTGCCAACTGTCAGTTGTACCTGGAGTAGTTCCAGTGCGTCATGCTGGCAAACCAGTATAGAGGTGTGCCTGTCCTTAATGAATATAAAGACTCCATCACCCTTAGCTTCCCAACCTAATTTTTGGATCAGAATGTGTGGAATGAGGTATAGCCTGGTAAGGCAGGAGTGCTCTCCACAGCACTGAACCAAGTTTCCATGACTGCATAGACATTGGCATCTTCCAGTGTATGGAGAGCCTCCAGTGAGTCCATTTTCAGGTTAAGGTTCCTCCTAGCATTAAGTAGTATAACCTTAAATTTGCTTTTTGACAGATGTTTTATGTTGGAAGGTTTGTCTTTGGGACATTGCCTAAAAAAGGCCCAATGGGGGAGGTGAGAGCCTTGGCCAGGATCTGGAAACCCAGTGGTGACAGGTGAAAGCCATCACTAGCAGAGCATCGAGGCCTGTCGACCATGTCATTCCAGGCAGCAGATACTGGATCCCCTTGGAATGACACCAGAAACTAAGCCAATTGTTGAAGTCAATTATTTTTTTGTTGGTATTGTGGCATCATTCTTGGTGAAGGTAGGATGCTGCTTAGGGCTAGGGTCATACCTGCCTGGGATACATACTCAGAGCTCAATCACATCTCTCTTCATATAGTCCAGGGAGGTACATCTCAAATCATTCACAGCAACTTGGGCAATGACAGTGTCGTACTTACTTGTTGTGGAGAGACTTAAGTGCATGCGTGATGTGGCGGATTCTGGCACCAGACAGCCAACTGACCATGACCTTCTCTTTGTTGAGCCTGGTGAGGGGGACATCAGTGTGTCTCACAATTGAGTCACCAATGACTAGTATGTTTGGTTTACTGTTATGTCTTGTGGGCTGTGATGGTTTATTGTTTTGCCTTATGGGCTGTATTTGTGAGACACTAGTGTGTTGTCTGCTGTGTGTGATGTGTTTGGTGCTGTGCGTGGAATGTTTGAGTGCGTGTTTTGGAGGTCTCTGCTCTTTAGGTAAGTTTTTATTGAGGACCTTTGTATAGGTGTGCACGTGTGTTGTGCTTAGCTGTGTGATGTGAGCGGCGTGGTGTTTGTGCTGGCAACCTTGGTTTCATTTCTCTTGTAATGTTGCACTTACTCATTATTTCTCCTGCCTTCCATATCCACCCCAATTATTACTTTGGACAAATACTTTTTCTCACTCTTCTCTCTCCTCCTCCTTATCCACCCTTTGAATTTTTCCACTCTGACAGTTTCTACTAACATTTGTTTTATGAGCGAGTAATGAACTGTTGCAGTTATAACATGTCAGCACATTTCAATGTTACATATCATATTTATCTTGTTTTAATGATGGTATACGTGTATTATACATGTCATATGTACATTAATATGTGTATTCACCTATGTATTTACAGTATATTTTAATATGTCAGTTTTCACCTGTGTATATGCATTTCCTATTCTTTTATTTGCTGAGCTTTTCTCCCTGGACCTTGGCTGAAAATGAATAAAATTGCAGTCTCTCTTAAAAGTTCACTACCTAACTCTCAAATGCCTCTGAGACACAGAAATTACAATAAGCATCTTCAGCAAACTCCATAACACATTAGCAGTGCAACAGCCACCATGACACATTCAGCCTCATCTCACAGCGTCTCACTGTCTTAAGCCCATAAGGCTGACAACCTCACAATCCAATATTTTGGTCATAGGAGACTCTATTGTGAGACTGCTGTCCCACCACCACACTGAGCAATGAGAGGGTTATGGTAAGCCTATCAGGGCCAGGATCAATCAGATCATGCACTTATTCAAGTCAGTGACCCACAAGCATCAGTATGATTTAGACAAAGACCATGTAAGCACCAAAGCTGCACCTTCCTGAATTATGTGAAGAGAGACATGATGGAGCTCTCCAACTATTTGTTCCAGGGAGGTATGAGGCTAGCAGTGAGCAGCATTCCACCTTATCCAAGGCAAATGCCACAAAACAAAATGGAATATATTCTCTTTCCTCACCCTGCAAGCTCTCCTCACACTAGAGGATAAAGATATCTGGGTAGTTACTGAGCATACCTCTTAACTGTCCTTGATTGTCAAGAACGTTCCTGATTTTGACTCAAATTTTAGCTCTCTCCCTCTTAATCCCTCCTAAAACTAATGACTTTTGGAGTGAAGGTGGTGAATTGCACTTAATGAATAATGACAAGAATTAAGAGTTATAGACGTATTTTACTTCCAAAAATGTTCATTAATTCATATGCTCCGATTCTGTCAATACCTCTAATTAATAGCACTAATATTTTAAAAGCGTCCCTAATTTCGTCTGGATTTGTCCCTGATTCTGTTGAAATTTGTCCTTGATTGGTTGAGCGCTATGTTACTGAGACATGGTTCAACACCACACACAGCACAACAGCAGAGCAAGGATGTAATGCCCTTCACAAATTTAAAGCAACTAGTGCACAGAAAGGGACAAAGGCTGGAGCTGTGTCTATCTGCATCACACTTCAAGGTGGGTCAAGCAATACAATTTGCTCGAGCTTCTCCATGTACAACTCACCATAAGCAAAACTGGGAAACTGCATGTTTGGCAAATCCAGTGTACAGTAAAACCAAGTGATGGTTTTTCTAGGTCAAAGAAATGAGCACCAGGTCAAAAGACCCCCCCCCCCCCAAAATAAATATATATATATATATATATATATATATATATATATATATATATATATATATATATATATATATACATAGTTTTATATACATACATATCTATATATATCTATCTATATATATATATATATATATATATATATATATATATATATATATATATATCTATATATATATCTATATATATATCTATCTATATATATATATATATATATATATATATATATATATATAGGTTCATAGGTAGGTACTAGGCTATCAGCCCTAGGGCCTATACAAGCCCAGCCAAAAAGATGCCCTGGCTTTTGCCACACAAGAAAATTATTTTCCTGTGCCACTGTTGAGCAGCGCCACAGAAGTGATCCCCGGGGTGAATTTCCTATTTCCCATCCCATCATCAAGATTTTTCCTGAAGAGTGCTAATCAGAAGCTTTGTTTGATATAGATAGGTAGTTTATTCCAAAGTATAGGAAGTCTCTGGGACAGGAATCTATCCCTCTGGCATGCTCAGTTTATTGTGGTGACAAGGTTTAGGTCCCCTGAGCATGTAGCTCAGAAGGATTGGGGTTTTTTACGTGGAGTATGTCCAACAGCTCTGGGTTTGACAAAGCTTTGTATGTTAGGCAGAGATCACCTCCGAGTAGGTGATATGCGACGGAGTAAAGACAGTTTTTTGAGACTGTCTGCATAGGGCATCTGTTTGAGGCAGGTAATCCTCTTTGTGAGGTATTTCTGCGGCCTTTCCAGTTATTGTAGATGTCTTGTGAGGTACATACCAAAAGGGGCATTGTACTCTATAATGGGTCTAATGAGTGATGAGTAGAGGGGAACAATTACCTCTTTTTCTGGATGAGAAACCTTTTGTAATGAGGTGTGCCACATAGAAGAATTTCCTGACTACTGTGGCAATGTGATTATCAAAGGAGAGACTACTGTCCACCTGTGTCACAAGGTCTCTTATCATACTTTTGGTGTTAAGTATATTACCGCCTATGTTGTGGTTCATGGGTACAGAGTTTTTACCAAAAGGGATGACAATGCACTTTTTGGCACTGAGCTTGAGGCCATGGCTTTGACACCAGGCATCTGTCTCAGTGAGGCCCTTTTGTAGGATGTCTACATCGTTAGGAGTTTTGATTATGACTCCTAGTTTGCAGTCATCTGTGAACTTCGTTAGCCAAAGACCTTCTGTGTTAGCCCATACTTCAGAAAAATTGATACCAAACAGGAGAGGACCCAGGACTGAACCCTGTGTTACTCCACTTGTCACTGGTCTGAAGTCAGATTTGGAGTCTGCTACTTTCACAGTGTGGGTTCTGGCAGTGAACGAGTTGGCAACCCATCTTGTGACATAGTGATTTATACCTAGTTTAGTGAGTTTATCTATAATTCCAGAGTGGGGGATGGTGTCAAAAGCCTTGGAAAGATCTAGATAGGCTGTGTAAAAGCACCTTACCCTTGTCTACGGCTTTGGTGACTGCTTCAAAGAAGTCTATCAGGTTTAGGAGACATGATCTACCTTTTACAAACCTGAACTGGGTGGGGTCCAGAGTTTGGAGATTACCAATGTCTTTGTTTATAAGTTCCATGGCGATACGTTCCATGGCCTTGCAGACCAGGCTCATCAGGCTAATGTGGTGGCAGTTCCCAGGGTCCGTGGTGGCTCCCCCCTTGTGGAGTGGGATAACCATTGCCGTGCTCCATTCAGCGGGCACAAAGCGGGTGACAGTTTGTTCTGTAGTTCATGTAGAACGCAGCCTGGGATGTTGTCTGGGGTCCCATGGATGCTGTGTTCTTGGCTTTGGGGAGTATGGTTTTTACTTGTGCAGCCATGATTACAGGAACTTTTCATTCTTCCAGTATAGAGATGGGATCTTTAGGGGATGAGGGGGGGGGTAAAGTTAGCACTGAACCTATCTGCCAGGATGTTGGCAATATCAGTTGGGTCTGTATATTTAGTGCCATTGTGCTATTTCTCAGAGCAGATCTGAGTGTTGCCATTGAAATTCTTGAGATAGCTATAGAATGCTTTGTGGTCGTCTTTAGAATCAGTGGCAATTTTCTTTTCATAACTAGCTTTGGAGGATTTTATCAGGGATTGCAGCTTCTTACTGAGGCTGACCAGGGAGCTCCTCCACTCATGGGATTTTACTCTCTTTTGCAACAGTTTCTTCCTTCTGTTGCACAGTTTATGGCAGGGGACCACCAGATTGGCTTCCTTTTTTTGGAGGATAGTGTCTTGGTTCTGTTTGGGATAGCACGATCTATGCACTCGTGTAAGTGCTTATAAAGTGCAATTGTGTAGGATTCAGTAGTCATAACTGTATTGTCTATCTGCATGGGTGTCATGAAGTTCACCACTTCTGTCTTAAAAAGCATGAAGTTGGCTTTGGAGAAATTTTTTACGATGGTTTCCTTAATGGGGGGTAGGGGCAGGATGCGAATATCTAGGGTAATTAGCTTATGGTCGGTTCGGACAAATGAGGCGTTGATTTCAGGTGTGCAACACTGGTCACTCATGTTGGTAATGATGTTGCCCCCGGTGGGGGTGTGGATAAATTGATCCAGGGCACTGGAGTTTATGAAATCCAGAAAGCGTTGAGTGAAGGAGATGGTACATGAGTAGTTTTCCCAGTTAATGGTGGGGTAGTTGAAATCGCCCATTATTAGGGTGTTTGGTTGAACTCTAATAATTTCCAGTACATCAAGAAAAGAGGAGTGGGAATCCTGGGGCATGGTGGGGGATCTGTAGCAAGCTACAATTTGGATTGCAGTTTTGCCCAGAGTTAGTTGCCCTTGGATAACCACGGCTGCATTATGCTGAGCAACTAGCCTGGAGGAGTGGATATCCTTAATGAATATGGACACACCTCCGCCTTTGGTGTTTCGGTCCAGGTTACATGGCCGAAAAGTGTGGTACGAGTTATAGCCTGGTAGTGCAGGGGTGCTCTCTGGAGCCTTGAATCAGGTCTCAGTCACTGCACAGATATAGATGTTCTCCATCTTAAGGAGTGCCTCGAGTGAGTGCATTTTGAGATTTAGACTTCTAGCATTGAGTAGCATCAGCCTCAGTTTTTGCTTGCCTGTTCCTGTTACAGTGGTGAATTTATCATTTGAATCTTGCCTAAAAAAGGCACTATAGGGGCGGCAAGAACCTTAGCCAGTATCTGGAATCCCAGGGGTGACAGGTGCAGGCCATCTCTGGCAAAGCATTGTGGTCGGTCGATCATGTCATCCCAGGCAGAAAGATACTGGATCCCTTTAGAATGGCACCAAAAGCTAAGCCAATTGTTGAAGTCAATAATTTTGTCCTTGTACTGTGGGGTATCATTCTGGGTGATGGCAGAATGCTACTCAGGGCCAGGGTCATACCTGCCTGGGCTACAAGATCGGCGAGCTCTTCCATGTCTCTTTTCATGTAGTCCAGGGAGGTACGTTTCAAGTCGTTCACACCAACATGGACAATGACAGAGTCATATTTGCACTTGTTGCGGAGTGACCAGAGTGTGTGGGTTATGTGGTGGATCCTCGCACCTGACAGGCAGGTGACAGTAACCTTCTCCTTGTTTAGCCTGGTGAGTGGGACATCAGTGTGCCTGACTATAGAGTCACCTATGACTAGTGTGTTGCATACATTGTTTTGCCTTATTGGCAGTGGTTGAGTGGCACACTGAGTCTGCGGGCTATGTGTCATTTGGGTTGTGTTGGGGGTGGAGGTTGCTTGCATTTCTGGTTTGGAGGTCTCTGTTGCTTGAGCAGATTATTATTGAGAGCCTCTGCAAATGATTTTGTGTTTCTATGTGTGGATTTTGGTGCTGTAGATTTAGTGAGACTATGTGATGAGTGTGGTATGGTGCAAGTGTTTACCTTCTCCTCTTGACTGTCAAGTTCAGTCTTGGTTGGAGAGAGCTTTACCTCCAGTTTGGCTAGATAAGTGCATCTCTCACAGGCTGTAGTGTTGGGTGGTAGGAGGAGAGGGTTGTCTATGTACATGAGGCAATTTCTACATTGCCCCAGATGCCCAGATTCATCAGATAGACAGGAGAGAACACTGGGAGCTGACCCTTGGACACGCCTGAATAAAAAACTATTTTCCTCTAGATAAGTGAGGAAAGTGAGTACAAGAGCTGTTTTTCTCTAAGCAAGTGAGGAAAGTAAGTACCAAAACTGTTTTCCTCTAGGTAATGAGGAAGGTTGAGTGCTGTAGTAATTAGTAGGTTATTTAGTGCTTACAACAAGTTCTGAACAAGTGCTGATCATGATTAAGCAAATTTAAGTGCTAAAACTAAGAATCTGTATCTGGACTAAATTAGTTACAGGAAAGGGGGAAACAAGTGCAAATGCAGGCTTTTAAATCAGAAAGTTGAGAGATGGAAAAACTGCCCTAACGGCCAGTAACTACAATTTCTGGTCCAGAACCACTCCTTATGTGGTAGATAGGTTACCTAGTGCTTACCACTCCCACTGATAAGCTAGAAGGCTTCCTTCCAACACAGTAAGCTTGGGGGGCTCAGAACCTTACATACATGAATCTGGACTACACTTGTTACAGGAAAGGTAGGAAACAGGCTTAGATTTTTTTTTATACAGAAAAGTAGCTAAAACTGCAGTAAAAACAATTCAAATGCAGTGCAAGCTAGCACACTTGAGTATGTAGCAATGTTAGACCAAACAGTTTAAAAAATGCAATTAAATTAAAAATGACTAAAAACAAGTGCAGAAGGAGTCTATTAGGTAGAATGAGGTAAAGAGATGGGACTGGGGGGAGTGTCCCAGATCAAATCTACAGTGGGGGCGGGCAAATGCAAAAGCCTCCAAATTTAAACAAGACAGGAATAGGGAGGATGGGTAGGGGAAAGCCAACACCTTCAGCAGAGATCTGAAAAACTATAGAGTGAAGCAAAAATAGTGCAAAACTCTAAAGTCAGCCAGCTATGATATAAAATTAGTCAAGCAACAATTAACAGTACACAACTCTGAAGTGCCAGAAAAATAGAAGTTATGTTCTTACCATAACGTTCCATGTTAGTTGTCTTCTTCTCGCCTTCTTTCTTGCTGGATGGGTTCTCTAAAAGCTCGAGAGTTGGTTCCACTATATCCCACAATGCTAGGCGGTATTACCTCAGATCTCCTTTGTAAGCTATGCCCAGCCAAAAATAACTCCAGAACCACTGGAAAGGGAAAAACCCACCTCTATAAAAGGAAGGGAAGAAGGTGACCTGAAAACCTGAAGAAGGAATATATGCACAGAATAGCATATACCTATCTACAATAGAGGTGGTAGAAAGAGAGGTCACAATCAAACTCCTCTAGGTCTGTCCAGGCTAGGGGGAAGGAGGGTGGGATGCAAGAAAGAAGAGAAGAAGACAACTAACATGGAGCGTTATGGTAAGAACATAACTTCTATATGTTAAGTTGTCAATCTCACCTTCATTCTTGCTGGACCTAGCACCTTGTCCCCGGGTGGCCTATCGGAACAGACTCTTGAGAACAGTGGAACCAAAGTTAGCTCTATGTCTAGAAGCTAAATCCAACTTGTAATGAGAAATGAAAGTGTGAGGAGTAGCCCAAGTAGCCGCTGCACAAATGGTGTCAATAGGCAGCCTGTCTTGGAAGGCTATAGAAGTAGCCAAAGCTCTGGTGGAGTGAGCCTTAGGTTTGTTAGGCAGCTTCTGGTGTCTAATTTCATAAGCAAGGAAATCAGAGATGTTAGCCATCTGAGTGATACCTTGAAACTGAAAGTCCCTTTCTGCCTTCTGCAAAGAGACAAACAATTGGTCAGTTTTCCTGATCTGTTTGGTTCTATCCAAATAATACCTTAACTGACGATGAACATCTAGCCAATGCAATTTTTGTTCAGACCTGTTAGAAAAGTTAGGAAAAACACAGGAGGTCAATGCTTTGATTTAGGTTAGATACAGAGGCCACTTTAGGTAAGAAGGATGGATTGGTTCGTAAGGACACTGTCTTTATGAAACAATAGATCTGATGTCGACTGCTGAGTGCATGAAGTTCTGAGACCCTTCTAGCTGAAGTAATGGCTACCAGAAAGAGAGTCTTCCAGGATAGCAATTTCAGTGAACAGGAAGCTGCAGGTTGGAAGAATCAAAGATGTGAGAACTAAATTAAGGTCCCAAGAAGGAGGAGGATTTCTTATAGGAGGTCTGAGAAGAAAAACTCCCTTCAAAAAAGCTTTGCAAAGCTTGTGAGACATGATGGCAGAATCTGGAATGCCCACATGAAAGTTAGAAATAGCTGCCAAATGAACTTTAAGAGTAGAAGGAGATGAACCTGCATGGAAGAGTTCAGCTAGAAAATCAAGGACTATTTGGATGGAAGCAGTGAAAGGATCTATGTCCCTTCCTTGAGCCCAATAGGCAAAGCGTTTCCACTTACTAAGATAAATCTTCCGAGTGGAAGATTTATGGGAAGCTATCAAAATATCTCGAACAGAGTGAGATATTTGAGGAAGCCTGGCTAAGGTTGGAATTGGAGGAACCAAGCAGTGAGGTTCAGAGAGGGAGGCGATGTAATTGACCCGATTGATGGATCAAAGATCTGGAACTAGGTCCAGATGCCAAGGTTGCATCAACAGAAATTGATGTAGAAAGGGGAGCCAAACCTGTCGAGGCCAGTAAGGAGCAATGAGGATCAATGAGGCCTTCTGATAGCTTTCTGTATCACTTGAGAGATTAGTGGGAAGGAGGAAATGCATACAGAAGTCCCCGGGGCCAAACCTGGACTAGAGCGTCTCTGCTGGGCTGGCCTGGTAACGGGAATAGGGTGAAATAATCTCTGCACTTGCTGTTTTGGGGAGTAGCAAAAAGGTCGCAGCAAGGCTGACCCCACTTGAGAAAAATTTTCTCCAGAATAGAATCTTTCAGAGACCACTCGTGAGGCATGAGTATCGCTCTGCTCAATTTGTCCACGATTAGATTGGACTTCCCGGGGATATGCGTTGCTATCAGAAACTGCTGAGAAGAAATCGCCCATTGCCACAGTCTGAGTGCTTCTCGACATTGGGGATAGGACCTGGTTCCGCCTTGTTTGTTGATATACCACACTACAGACATATTGTCCGTCTGGATTGCTATCGTTCTCAAGGGAAGAGAGTCTTGAAGGGCTTGCAACGCTAAAAGCACTGCTCTCATCTCTAGAACATTTATATGCAAGTGGCATTCGTCTGGTTGCCATATGCCCTGGACTGTTCTGCCCTGATAATGCCCCCCCCACCCGATCAGGGAGGCGTCCGTTGTCAGAGTAGCAACCAGAGGGGAAGGAACAAAGGGTCTTCCCAGGAAGAGCTGAGGGGAAGAAACCCACCAAAGAAGATGATTCTTGCATGCTTGCGTAATCATAATGGTGTGGGACATCGGAAGTTCCTGGTACGACCATTGTGTGAAGAGCATCCATTGAAGGATTCTCATGTGGAATCTGGCTAATAGAAGTAGAGGATAGCAGCGCCATAATCCCTAGTACTTTCAGAACTAATCTTACTTTGACTCTGTTGCTGTGGAAGAGAAAAGAGACCAGTTTGTGTATGTCTGCTATTCTTTGGTCTGTTAGTCTACGCACTTGACATGTTGACTGTGTCTAGATTTGCGCCTATGAAGGTAATAGCGACAAGGCGACAAAACGGACTTTTCGCAATTTATTGAGATGCCTAACTTTTGACAAATAGGTGTAGTCTCTGGCCATTAACAGAAGATGCTTGGTAGGAGCTGTGAGGAGCCAGTCGTCCAAATATGGAAACACCTGGAATCCTTGACGTCTCAGGTGAGAAGCTACCACTGACATGCATTTGGTAAACACCGGGGCAGTGGTGAGACCAAAGGGCAGGGCTCTGAATTGAAAGTGACTGGTTCCCAGCCGAAGCGGAGAAATCTCCTGGAGCATCTGTTCATTTTATATGATAGTACGCATCCTGGAGGTCTATAGAGCACATCCAGTTTCCTTTCCCAAAAGGGTAGGATGGATTGTAGCGTGACCATCCGAAATCTTGTTTTCTTGACCGACTTGTTCAAGATACTGAGATCCAAAATGGGTCTCCAGTCCCTGTTTTCTTTGGAACCAAAAAGAATTTGGAGTAGATTCGGATCCTTGCTGGTCTGCTGGTACTGGCTGAATGGCTCTTTTGCAAGCAACTTTGAAATTTCAATGCTGCTTGATCCCTTTGGGGGTGGAACATCTGGAAGGGATTTTTGATTGATTTGGAGTGAAAGAACGGAATGGAATAGCCTTGAAATGATGGACTGTACCCACTTGTCTTGAGTTAGGGATTGCCAGGCTTCTGGGTACAGTGACAACCTTCCCCCGACTGCCTCCGAAGGTGGACAGTCGGGCAACACCTCAGGGATGCAGAAAGGGCTTATCGGAGAAGGTTTCTCGATTGCCCTGGTTCTGGACCCCTGCCTCTAGGGCGATGTCTACCATTATTGTTCCCCCCTCTGCCTCTGGTGGGGAACCGACTCTGTGCGTCAGGCAAAGTCCCTTGAGATTGTTTGCGGAACCACATTTTCCCACTTTTCTGGCCTTTGGGGTAAGGCCTAGAAGGAGTAGAAAAACGGACTCCGATGGCAGAAAGAGTCTTGCCATCCGTCTCGCACCTAGTCAAGGTTTCTTTCACTTGAGGACCAAAGAGAGATGATCCATCAAATGGGGAATTAGTGAAAGACGTTTTAAAAAGTTGCATAGCCGCATCCAGGCATGCCACACCTGTCCCTGCGGCACTGCCCGCTCCGTCAGCCGCATATGAAAGGAGGCGCATGGAGGAGTTAGCTATAGAATTTAGGGTAGCCAGCTGAGTGTTCATCTTGTCCTGAAAACCCGCAGCTGTAGGATCCTTCAACATGTCACTCGCTTCCTTGATCAAATCTCTTTGGAAGTGAAATGGCATAGGTAGTTCAGCGAGCATAGCAAAGGTCGCTGGGAAACATCCGCTTCCGTGCCTGTCCACAGACCTAGATTCCTTGTTAGGAGGATGGACAGGCACCGAAGGATCAGCTAGTTCCTTCTTAGTGGCAGCAGCTACCACCATAGCATCCACAGAAACTCCCTTGGTCAGAAATTGTTTATCTGCTGGTGCGCTGATAAACTTTCAAGGTCTCCTGGGGTGGGGTCCACACTGAATCAGGAGCCGTCCAAGCCTTTTGCTACCACCTGCATGAGGGGGTCAAGGGGGACACCCAGGAGGTGGAAGGCGAGAGCCAAGCGCCTCAAGATACACAGATTCATCCTCCGAAGGGTTAAGGGCTGGCCAATTTCCCCTCTGTTTCAGGATTTCTAGAATGTCTGCAAAGGTGACATCTTCATAAGGGGCGGGGAACCCTCGGAATCCTCTAAATCTGTGTCAGAGGTGACAGACTCAGGTGAGTCTATGTGATTCCTCTTACACTTTCTCTTCCTAGGGGCTCCCCTGCCAATTCAGGAGAGGCCTCGGAAGAGGATGAGATCCCCACAGGGGATTCTTGAGGAGCTGGCTCTCTGCGGTCTGGGATGAGAGTGAGTAGACATAACCTGAGGCACCGAAGAGGGAGGGGCGGAGCCAACTGTGGAGTTGAACCAGGTTCCAACACACTCCGCATGACCTCGAACCCCTGTCAGGCAGAGCCAGAGGTCCCCGCTCCGGAAAGCTGAGAACCCCCTCGGCACCGACAGTGATGGCTCGAGGCAGATGTGGGCCGAACTCACCAGTGCCGAGGCACCGAGAGGGGTCGGACAAGGGTCCGATGCCACTCACCCCCTCGAACCCGGCCGAGGTCGGTCCCCGAGATTCTTCCAAGGAAGAAATCAGTCTCGGTTCGAGCGCCCCAGCTCCGAGCTCAAGAGTCGGAGGAGGAACATTGATTTTGGAACAGGGTCAAGCATCGACTGATGAGTCGGGCTCTGAAGCATTTGGGCCAGTGCCTCGGACTTAAGTCGACTCACTACCCTCTGAAGGTCATGATCCAGCCTCGATGACCTAGAGGAGTGAGATCTATGGCTCGTTCAGACAGCAAGGGAGATGCTGGAGCCGAATGAAGCGGAGCCAAGGGCGGTGACCTAGACCTCTTTCTAGATGTCGGCTCCGATGGTCTGATCGAGCAGACACAGGAATTTCAATGCCTCGGCTCCAGCGAGCCGAGGAAACCACAGAAGCTGCAGTCTGAGACTCATCGGCTCCAGCGCCGATGTAGCAGGAAGGTCAAGCCTTAGGCCTCGACTCAGAAGCTGGAGTCGAGGACCTAGAACAGTAAGGGAACCCTCAGGCTTAAGCAAACCTCTTAAAATAAGTTTATTTTTCTTTCCTGCAGGACTCTAGGGCTGAAGCCATGGCATACAGCACAAGAGTCCTGCAGGTGTAAAGGTCCCAGGCAGTAAACACAAGAAGTGTGACCGTCTGTCAGAGACATTTTCTGACAGCACGAGTCACACTTCTTCCTGAACCTATGAATCCTTGGACATTTTCAAGGAACAGAAAAGTGTAACCACCACACAAAAACACAAACACACCGATTACACTATCAGTAAGTAAAGTTTAAACTAAGTTAAAACTAATAAGTTTAGTTAGTTTAGTTTTTATATATCCTACAAAAAGCACATACACTCCACTATTAGGGATGGAAGGGCCGAAGGCCTAAGGAAAGAACTTATAAGTTCTTGAGGTAAAAGGGGTGGATAAAGGGGTAGAAAAGGATCAAAATCCACTAAACTAAGGGAATAATGAGAAAAAAACTAAGTTAAAGGGGTTTAAATTAACTATTAGACTGATCTAATGAACTGACCTGAAGCGGTAGAAACAACACACCTCGATCGCTGTAGCGGCAAACGAGATCTGAGGTAATACCGCCTAGCATTGTGGGATATAAGGGGAGCCTCGAGCTGGTGGAACCAACTCTCGAGCTTTTAGAGTGGCAGTCGGGCTCGAACCCATCCAGCAAGAATGAAGGCAAGATTGACAACTTAACATACATACTTAGCTCTGTATAACTCCAGATAGTTTGAAGAGCACTCTGTCAGGACACAGGAAGGCTACAGCAATGATATACACACACACACAGAACAGAAGAGGAGTGTTGGCTCCCTTTATCAGAGTACTCCACAAGTATCTTTAATTTTGGTTTGTACTTTGCTCTGACATACTGAAGCCGTGGTGGTACAGCGGTAGCATTGCTGCCTCACAGCAAGAGGTTCTCCTGTTTGATTCACGACTGGAGTGCCTTCTGTGTGGGGTCTGCATGTCCTCCCCACAGTCGAGTGGACTCCGAAAGACATGTGTGAATGGGTGTGCCTTCGCTGAAGGTTGGGCGTCGGGCTGGCAACTCAGCACCATAAAAAAATCTACTGCCAATCATTAGCAGACCGGAGTTCCGCTGTGGCAACCCCTAACCAGGAAAAGACGAAAAGACAAAACAACTTTGCTCTGACATACTACAATCCATTATGCTTTTTGAAAAATGTGTTGGGATTTCATGAACAAATAATAACATTCATTGCAATTAAATACTAGATTTTTCTTCAGAAAATGAATGCTAATTCATGTAATCTTATTTTGAAATCTTACTAAATCAGTAGTATTACTTCTGCGGTGGTGCAGCGATAGCGTTGTTGCCTCACAGCAAGAGGTTCTCCCGTTCAATTCTCGGCTGGAGTGCAGGGAGTGCCTTCTGTGTGTAGTCTGCATGTCCTCCCTGCGGTTGGGTGGGCGTTTGAAAGACATGCATAAATGGGCGTGCCTTCGTTGAAGGTTGAACGTCGAGCTGGCACCTCGGCATTCGTGAAAGTCTACCGCCAATCATTAGCGGACCGGAGTTCCGCTGTGGCGACCCCTAACCGGGAAAAGCCATAAGACAACAACAACTAAATCAGTAGTATTGTTATTTTCAAAAGTATCTGATTTGAAAGCTTTCTCCATGAGTCTGTTGCTGAGAGGATGAGAAAGATACAAGTATAAAACTAAGACAAGCTACATAAAGTAATAGTAACAGAATGCAGTGGGTCACATCAGAGGCTTGGACAGTCTTTGTTAAGAACAGAGAACTGTTTCATTGGTATATAAACCTTGGCATTAAATACCATAGTTCAGGTTATGCTATAACAAAATAACTATACCAAGATAACTATGTGAACAGCCAGAATGCAATTCAAATCAAATAGTTTACTGTGCACATTTTAAGAAACGGATAGCTTGGCCTAAATTCTGCATTGATATGTTTGTTTTTTTTAATTTTTTATAGAAATAATTCTTGGGAAATGCTATTCAGAAGTTTAGAGACATATGAGGGAACAGTTTTAGTGGCACATCAAGCTGTGATTTGTTTTAGGTCTATTGTCATGCAAAGTTGACTAATAAGTTGAATCCAGCCAAGTTGGAAATGTGAGAGACTAAGCTCATTGAAGGGGAGGTGGGAGAAGTAATTTAGCCAGGAACTGAAACTTGAAAAAATACTCATAGTAAAAAGTATTTTTTCCTCAGTAATGTGTTGAGACTTTTGCAAGCTCCTTTCAGAGAATGCATAGTACATCCTTTGGAATAGCATTTGTAAATCTCAGTGCAGATCAGTCAATGACACAATATGCAGACTCTCAAACTTGGCAGTTGCTTTTGGGTAATCCATTCTAAGTCAGTGGAAGTATATTCTGAGAACAAATGGTAAGGCTACTTTTTCTGACAATCTGAGCTCTCATAATGTATTATGGGACAGATTTAGCTTTGCAAAGGAACCAGGATGTCTGCCGCATGAGGACTGACCAGGATAAAAAAAATAAATAAAACTAGCAACGAGTACCTATTTTGCTGCAAGCAACTTTTGGGGGGTGCAGTAATTCACGACAAAATAAAAAATGTTTTTTCATCATTTGCCTATACTTGTCCTTTAAAGAAAAAGAAATGTTGGTTTTGGTCACAAAATGGATATGGCCATGAAGGGAAATGCTTTGAAGATAACGTATGACTTTTCTAACAGCTGTTAGTGAAAAAGCCTTGTAGGTCAAAAAAATCTGAATGGAATTGTTTTCCAAATGAAGGCAGACATTATAAGGTCTCATGATCCCTCGGGTCTGTAGTTTGTCTTCTTTTATCACTGTTTATCCAGTGACAGTGACAGCAGGTTATGTGCAACACTGACAGGGAAAGCACAAGCTGATCTCGTACTAGGGATGACCAGGAAGAGATATACTGGGTGAAACTGGGATAAAACAGGTCTGCAGAGAACTGCAGCACTAAAGTGTATGATTACCCTAGTAAGAGCAAAGAAAATCAAGGGTAGGAGTGTGGTTGTTGCTGAAGGTGACTGTATAATCCATCTCACACGAGTAGTATGTTGGGTGAAAAATGAGACACTATAGTCTGTAGCATGGGTCCTGTACCATAGGCAGCAGCCAAGTTGCAGTGTGAATAGAACACAGCCTGGAACCTAGGTCCTGTACCTTCTTTCACTACCTAGACAAAGTCTCAAAAAGGCATTAGCTGGATTCAAGATCCTACTTCTGGTTCAGTTGTTAAGCTATAGTGTGAATAATACACAAGCTAAAAACTCAGTACCTAGTTCGACCACCTAACTTCACAAAGGTTTAATGATTTATAGACCACAGATGCTTACAACTAACATACGCGCCCCCCCCCCCAAAAAAAAAGCCTGCATGGACTTCTTGCTAGTCATTCTGTATCTGCATTATAGGAGATTTATTTCCAATTTGATGACCGGGGAGGTCCACTGGGCTCAAAGAGCCCATTTTCAGTGGAGGCCCGGGGAGAAAAGCTCCAATAATACTTAGTACAAGCTCCATAATATGAAGTACAATACATAGTGGTAACAGAAACAAACTAAGCAAATTTTACATACAAAATTGCAAAAATTAAACAAAAGTTAAGCAGCAGCTTGGAGAAGGACGTAAAGCATATTTACATGTTTAGTGGTTGAGAAAAGTAGTACAAGGTTAAATTAATACAGAGGTTTAAATCATCTGAGAATGATATAGAAGTAACATTAGCATGGACGAGTTCTATACGTATGAATATTAGCGTGAGTTAAATTAATACTGAGGTTTAAATCCTCAGAGAGTGGTATAGAGGTAGCTTTAGCATGAAGACAGTACATAGGGTTAATCAATAGTGTGTAAGGAAGAACAAAATGTGTGTGTTATAAAGTATTTATGTATTAAGCAGATTAGGTAGGTGGAGTGCAATTGCATTTCCATTTTTGGGAGCGGTAAGAATGCAGCTGGGTTTTGAAGTGTTCAGAGTTCTCAGAAATTCTTAGAGATGGAGGGAGATAATTCCATTTTTGGCAACAGAATAGGACAGGAGAAGCTGACCAGCGGGGTGGTTTGGTTTATAAACAGAGATTAGATTTTGGTGGATAGATCTTAGAGTTCTATTTGGGGTGTATAATGTTATGTTTGTTAGTGCTGGGCATATAGTTGGTTTGAAAATAAGCTTGTGAGTGGTGATGAGTTGGAGGTAGTCAAGTTAGTCTGGGAGTTCTAGCCATTGCAGCTGGTGGAGAGGTTTACAGTGGTGAGTGGAGTATTTGGAAGTGGTGGCAAAGTTTGAGATTATATTGTAACAGGATTCTAGTTTAGAAGATATGGAGGAAGATAGGTTGGCTAGTAGGGGAGCACCATACAATAGTGAGGGTAGTAAGAAGGTAGTGGCAAGGGTCTGTCTTGTTGAGGGGAAGAGGAAGTGGGAGTTTCTGTACAGCATGCCAAGTTTCTGATGGGTTTTCTTTATATTTAGCTGAATATGGGTATCGAATTTTAGGTGCTCGTCAATAGTAACTCCAAGAAGTTTAGCTAAAGGAACAACTTCTATAGTGGAGTTGGCAAGGCTTATAATCTTGAAAGAGGTTTTTCTAGGTGGATAGATTTTGAGGGAGAGAATATAAGGATCTTTGATTTGTTGACATTCAGAGAGAGGTGATTTTGGATCATCCAGTTCTCAGTAGTTGAGAAGGCAGTTTAAGTTTTTGTTTGGAGCTCAGGAAGGTTTGATGCAGAGCAAACTAAAGTTGAGTCATCTGCATATTGTACTATCTTAGTGTTAGGAATGGCTGCATGGAAATCATTAATGAAGATATTGAGGAGCATAGGGCCAAGAATGGATCCCTGGGGTACCCCGGTTGGGGTGGGAAGGAAGGCTGAGGTGCCAGTCTTCCATTTTACTGCCTGAGATCTGTCAGAGAGGTAGCTGCTGAACCAGGTAATGGTGTTTTATTAGAGATTAAGATTGGAAAGGTGGTGAAGAAGGTGGGTATGGGAGACTGTGTCGAAAGCCTTGGAGAGGTCAAGGAGGACTGCGGATTCAAGTTCTCCAGAGTCATTGGCATGGTTTACGATGTCTAGAAAAGAGAGAAGAGCTGTTATTGTGCTATGGCCAGGACGGAACCCATGTTGTGTTGGGGTGAGGAGTTGGTTATGTGTAATGAATGGCATGAGCTGGAGGTGGATGCATTTCTCAAGAATTTTTAAAATAGGGGAGAGAATCGCTTTGGGTCAGAAGTTGGAGATGTTATTATTTTTGCCTCCTTTATGGAGGGGTAGGAAAAAGGCTGCATGCCACAGTTTCGGGACATGATTTTTGTATGGATCTGTTGATGAGTATGCGAATGGGGATGGCGATGCTGTCTGCTGCAATTCTTAAGAAGAGTGAGGGGATACTGTCAGGGGCATTGGAGCAAGGCTTAAGCTGAAAGAGAAGTTTTTTATATATATGAGGTGGGGATGGGTTTGATGTGGAATATGGGAGGTAAGTTTGTGGTGGAAGGTTGGGCAGAGGGTTTGATTTGGGGGGAGGTGTTGTTTGGGAATGTTTTAGTGAGTTCTGCTATAGAGTTAGCAAAGGAGGAGTTGAACAGAGTGGCTATTTCTGGGTCAGATTTACTAGTGTCAGGCAAGGGTTGTTTTTAGTGCCTGGGTTGAGAAGTAAGTTGATGGATTTCCAGAATTGTTTGGGGTTAGAGGAGTGGTTAGATTGGAGTTTGATATAGTATTTTTTTTGTCTTGTATGATATGTTTTTTGGCTAAGTTGCGGATTCGTTTATATTTAAGAAGGGTGTCAGGGTGCCTATTATGATGGTAGAGTTTCCAGGTCTTGTCCCCTTGTTGCATGAGTGTTTTGATATCTTTACTAAGCCAAGTGGAGTGAGCCTGTAGGGTGAATGGAGCAGGTAGAGACAAGGAGAAGGAAGAAGGCAAGACTGTGAAGTACAATCACTGGTTAGGTAGGTAAGCTCAGAGGTAAGGAAAGTATGGAGAATGTAGCACTTGTTTACTGTAGTTGTATGCATCACATAACACAAGTCTCCAGCCAAATTCCTTGTAAGCATAACAGTATATTTAACAGCAAACAGTTTATGTAGTAAAAGCAGTCACAGCTTTAGTTAGTCCCTTAGACTATTGTGAACATAACAGCATATGTAACAGTAAACAGTTTCTGTAGTAAAAGCAATCACTACGTCAGTTAGATCCCTAGACTACATAAAGTTAACTAAGTACTTCACTTGGAAAACATAAACATGCCTGTTAAACCAGGTGCACAACAAACATATGAGAAGAGCTTAAACACTTCCAGGCACTTGCTTGCAGGTGTGCATACTGAAAAGGGTCTGGGGAAGCTTCCTCATCACAAGCAGGCCAAAAGATAACTTTCAAAATGGTGCAGCTCAAGGAGACCCACTAATATAGACTAGTTAGTGTGCATGGGGGAGAAGGGAGATACAAAATGAGGGAAGGTAGAACCAGAAAAAGCAGGTAGAGATCTGGCTCACCCCCTCACAGAAGACTGCAAAGAAAAGCAATCAGTATAAGAAGTGGAAGCCTTGGAGCTGTAATGTAAGTGTAAGCAAGGAAGAGCTAGAAGCAAGAGTGTAAGCAGTTAGTTGCAGAATCACTACTTTATGGCCTTGGTGTGCAACTAATACAAAGGAAGGTAAATCTATCTGGGGGACAAAATACACCAAGTAAATGGTACTTGCCTTACTTTACAAGTATTCAGTGAAAAGGCAGATCTATTTGGGACAAGATACAGCAAGTATATTGTTAAGTTATGCCACCCAGTGGCAATAGACAAAGCTATAGTTGTCTGGGGGGGGGGGGGGGGCCTTGCAGGTGTGCACGCCGGCCAAAACAATGTTTAAAAAATAACGAGTAAAATTAACAAATGTGCTGTAAAAGGAAATGTAAATAACCAGTTACAATGTTTAAAACATAACTGTTAAGGACCACATCTGCTAATAACAAGAACTGTAAATATCCAGTCACCCATGCAAACTTGTGAATATGAAGATGAATATTGGCAACAGATTTGCCATTCCTTTCAAGAAGATATGCAATTGGTAAACTTCCCATTATGCAGGTAATTTTCATTTTTCCAAAATATTTCAGTTGTAATCCATAAATTATTTTTTTACTCCTCAAATGTTTTACTTTACAAAGTATGTAGTGAGCACTGAAAATCATTTAATGGAGTGAATGTAGGATTTAAGTCCAGTAATTAAGTTACAGTGTTTTCAGATAAGTTTACATTTAATATAGACATGTCTTCAGGCTAAGTTTCTTTAATAACCTCTGTGCACAGTGCCTAGACATTTATCACAGTGAAGGTAAAGTAATATATTTATGTGAAGTCTAAGGCTGTGTGTCTATTTAGACATATAAATTAATAAACAGAACTCAACAGTAGATAAATGGGTTCTGCATGGAGTAGAATACATTACTTGAAAATCACCCTGAAAAAAAAAGTTCATACTTTGTTAAAGGCAATAAAATAAACCAAGGTTTTCAGATGGAATCAATGTCATTCTTTAACTCTTACAGTTCTGAGCCAGTTCTATAAATGACCACACTATAATCAGTGTTCTTTGAAGGCTCACTTTAATCACAATTATACTGAACCTAGCTGACCCATACTCGGGAACTAAGGTTTGCCTTTTATCTTTTTCCATAAATCGCAATACACTTTTTCAGCTTTCCACACACAAAAAATATAAAACAACCATCTAAGTGTGCTGTACCTTTAATCTCTGTATTTCTTTCATTTAATTTGCATTACATTTTACAAAACCTTTAACATATACCATTTAGATGATCCCTATCACATGATGTCATTTTGTCATTATACAGAACTGATGTTTCCTTATAACTTCCTTTCTTTCTGATTTATCAATTTTTTTATCCCTCAATGTTGCTGTCACAAAAAGGAAACAAGCAACCCAAACTCCATTGTAAGACATCACAAAATGAGCAGTGTGTCACTGCACAGGACAGTAGGACAGTGATAAATTCTAATGCAACTTATACGTGTGATGCTACTTAAATTAAAGCAACTATATAGCTGAATTCTATTGGTCAATTTATTTTTTTTAATTTGACAAAAATACTGTATGTTACTACAGTGCAAAAACAGCTCATTGCCATGCAACTAAATGAGAAGTTGCAGCTTTCACTTTTAAACAAAACTGGGATACAGCTGAATCTCAATTAAGGGAATTCATGCTGAATTATGTAATAAAGAGCATATCTTAATGTGGCAAAATACATCTTCCAAAGACCAGTTTGCATACTACCAAAAATATAACTTAATATTGTCCTCATAACAATGAAAGCTCCACTGAATGCCTTAGCAGGTTGTGCTCACAAAAATGTGTAATGAAAGTAGGTTAGGCAAGACAGATATTTTCATTTCGCCACATTCAGTTATTGTCATGTCCTTGTACCACACCCTGGGATTAGTACACCCCCCATTCTACTGATGTTCTCATCATCTTCTTGCTATTGATAGCCCTGGTTCCAGCTCCCCTTCCAGTTTGATCCAGCACTGCCTGGTGCAAGTGCAGAATTGCTCAGTTATGCAATGCATAGCATTATATAAATGAGTGATTCATGAATATGGATATAAAG
The DNA here is from genome assembly GCF_019279795.1 of Protopterus annectens. NCBI lineage: Eukaryota > Metazoa > Chordata > Ceratodontiformes > Protopteridae > Protopterus > Protopterus annectens. The sequence continues at coordinate 105,474,552 of NC_056743.1, read as the reverse complement.
CATTCTATAGCCATGTCAAGAATCTCAATGGCAACACTCAGATCTGCTCTGAGTTACAGCACAATGGCAATAAATATACAGAGCCAACTGATATTGCCAATATCCTGGCAGATAGGTTCAGTGCTAATTTTTCCAACCTCTCACCCCCTAAAGGGCCCATCTCTATACCAGAAGAATGCAAAGTTCCTGTAATCACAGCTGCACAGGTAAAAATCACACTCTCCAAAGCCAAGAACACAGCATCCATGGGACCTGACAACATCACAGGCTGCGTTCTACACAAACTACAGAATAAACTGGCACCCCACCTAAGCACCATGTTCAATCACAGCCTCACATCAGGCTTTGTGCCCACTGAATGGCACACAGTGACAGTTATCCCACTCCACAAAGGGGGAGCCACCAAGGACCTTGGAAACTACCAGCCCATTAGCCTAACGAGTCTGGTCAGCAAGGCCATGGAACGTTTTATCATGGAACTTATAAACAAAAACATTGGTAATCTCCAAACTCTGGACCCCACCCAGTTTGAGTTTGTAAAAGGCAGATCATTTCTCCTAAACCCAATAGACTTCTTTGAAGCAGTCACCAAAGCCGTAGACAAGGGTAATGTGGTTCACACAGCCTATCTAGATCTCGCCAAGGCTTTTGACACCATCCCCCACTCTGGAATTATAAATAAACTCACTAAACTAGGTATAAATCCCTATGCCGCAAGATGGGTTGCCGACTAGCTCACTGATAGAACCCAGACTGTGAAAGTAGCAGACTCCAAATCTGACTTCAGACCAGTGACAAGTGGAGTACCACAGGGTTCAGTCTTGGGTCCTCTCCTGTTTGGTATCTACTTTTCTGAAGTACAGGCTAACACAGAAGGCCTTTGGCTAATGAAGTTCGCAGATGACTGCAAACTAGGAGCCATAACTGAAACTCCTAACGATGTGGATATCCTACAAAAGGGCCTCACTGAGACAGATGCCTGGTGTCAAAGCCATGACCTCTAGCTCAATGTCAAAAAGTACATTGTCATCCCCTTTGGTAAAAACTCTGTATCCATGAGTTACCACATAGGTGGTAGTCTACTTAACACCAAAAGTGTGATGTGGACAGTAGTCTCTCCTTTGATAATCATCGCCACAGTGGTCAGGAAATCCTTCTCCATGGCACACCTCATCACAAAAGGTTTCTCATCCAAGCTACTCATCACTCAGACCCATTGACATCTACAACTGGAAAGGCAGCAGAAATACCGCACAAGAAGAACTGGCCTCAAACAGACAGATGCCCACCACACTGTCTCAAAAAACTCCAGCTTTACTCCATTGCATATCGCCCACTCAGGGGCAATCTCTGCCTAACACCCAAAGCTATTGGACATGCTCCACTTAAAGAAATCCCAATCCCTCCGAGCTACATGCTCTAGGGACCTAAATGGTGTCACCACAATAAACAGAACATGCTGGAGGGATAGATTACTGTCCCAGAGACTTCCCATACACTGGAACAAACTACCTATCTATATCAAACAAAGCTCCTCATTAGCACTCAAGAAAAATCTTGATGATTGGATGGGAAATAGGAAATTCACCCCGGGATCACCTCTGTGGCTCTGCTCGACAGGAGCACAGGAAAATAATTTTCTTGAGTGGCGAAAGCCAGGGTACCTTTTTGGCTAGGCTTATATAGGCCCTAGGGCCAATAGCCTAGTACCTACCTATGAACCCAAGATAGAAAGGTAAATAGATGGATGGTGAAAAGCTGAGAAACAAAGCTTGGGACTATCCCTTGGCTCAGCTGGAAAACGACGGTCAGCATTAGTCATCATAGCAAATTTCTTACCCTCCATAACTCACTTAAAAAATAAAACAAGTAAATTCAAACTATTTAGTAAGCAAGCAATCCTTCATTGCCTCACAACCTAACTGTTCTAGATATTTGTGAAGGATATACCAAAACCTTACCACTTCTCTCTACTCAAGCAGATACCTTTGAACCATACCTCTCAACCTCTTGGAGCAAGAAATCTGGACAAAGCCTGACACAATGGGGGAAGAAAGGCCAAAAATAGGGGAAGAATTTAGATATTGCCCTTATAAACTTAGAAAGTTACTAGAGTGACAGGGTTTATTTTAAAATACAGTTTCTGAGGGATTTGAGGTTTGAAACTCAAATGTACATCATTATTTAGCAACTTCAGTCCTCAGGGAAATTTTGGAGAGTTTTTTGGCTAGCCTTGAAATGGTCTGCACATAGACTGACTAGTATTTACCTATAAATCAGATTTGCTATAGCCAACTGGCACAAACTGGTCAAGGGAAGATGACACCAAACAGTGGTGATACCAGTACTGCCCTGGGGCACAACACTGACAGTAAAGGCAGAGTAGCTGAAAAAGCTTGAGTTGATGGAGATGAAATGCCCAAGATAAACAATTGGATGTACCCACTGGAGAAAATGAAGAAACATGGATAGAAGAGCAGAAGACAATGTTTCCCTAGTTATAAAAATGATTATGCTACAGTGATCCAGTCACATGTACAAGATAGTAGGATGTGATTGGGTAAAGCAGATTTCAGAGAGACTACAGGGTGGGGACAGGAGACAAGAAAGTCTCACCAAGTGATGGATGGATTCCATGAGAAAAGTCCTGAGATGTATGGGTATGACTACCAAAGAAGATTGGAGAGCAGCTGTGAACTGAGAGAGGCTCCAAGAGTTGATGAAATACCCCGCGATACCATGTAAAATTAGAAAGACACTGTTGATGATGAAGATTACATCGCACAATGCTTAGAAATCCTGGAATTTTCTATATAACTTGTGAATACAGCTTTTGTTTCCTTTCCATTTCATTTTTATTCCTGTTTGCTGACTTGTACAATAATATTGAAAATAATTAAAGCTAAAGAACCAGGAGCTTGAGTGAAATACGGAACAAATGTTGTTGAATAGAGAGAAATCAGTTTACATAACTAGAGTGAAACAAATAGGAGCATGTAGCCAAGTGTTTAGAAAAGGCAGTCTAACCATGAATTGAGTGGTTTTACTGTTCAGCAGGATGACTAACCCAGACTTTACCGCAGGAAAGCAACCACCACGTGGTTGGAGGAACTAAAGGGTTACAATGAAGTACAGGGGAACTAAAGGGTTACAATGAAGTACAGGGGAACTAAAGGGTTACAATGAAGTACAGGGGAACTAAAGGGTTACAACAAAGTACAGGGGAACTAAAGGTTTACAATGAAGTACTGGGTACTATTAGTCTGAATATGGAAAGGGTGCCTTGCTGTGTGACACAGCGGGATGGCGGTCTGAGACCTAAGTGACCTGGCTTTAGTCAACAGTCCTGGCACTGGAGGACACAGGCAGGGAGGGACAAAAAACAACAGGAATGGTCAGCTCGCTTCTCTCAGAGGATGGAAAAGGGTTTGCATGCACTCACAGTTGCACTGCATTGAGCAGAAAACCACTGCTCATGTCATATAGGGAGGTGCAGGCCAATTGGAGGCAATAATCCTTGCAGAAGCGAGGTATGTCCTCCAGAGATATCCTAATGCCCGTCTCTCCCATATAAATCATCAGGTGTGCGCAGTTGGGGCAGAGGAGGCAAAAAAATTCTCAAACCCTGCCCTGAACCAGCTGGTTGACATTTCCACAAGGGGTGCCAACATCCTGGATCTGGTGCTTACCAATATGGGGGATCACCCCCCCCAGATGGAACTGTCAGCTATGCAGAGTTCTGCATGAATGCTTTATGCAAACATCTGTATAACTGCACTGACTTGGCCATACCTGGTAGGACCAAAACAAGCTCCTCAAGGAAGAACACACCTGCCTGGTGGACAATTGTCATTAACAGGCTTTACAATAAAAGGAAAAAAATGCTGTTTAAGAGTAAGAGGGAGTGAGCCCTAAACAGAAAACACTCCCTCCTCAGCTTAAACAAGCAAATAAGACTTCTTGTGAACTTCTCCAAATCTAACTACAAATCCAAACTAGCTTCCTCAACTACGGATAACCATAAGGCATTCTTTAGTTACATCCATAACCTAAAAGGAAAGGCCCAGATTTGTGCCAAGCTGGTAGTTAATGATAGGTTTAGGTTTATAGGTTTATAGATTAGTACTAGGCGAACTGCCCTTGTGAGCCATTTTAAGCCTAGCCAATTATCCCCTGTGAGATTCAAACATCGTACCTTGTGTTTGTAAGGCAAGCACCTTAACCATTAGGCCATCCTCCCAACTATACTGAGCCTGTGGACATTGCTAACCTGTTAACCAACAGGTTCTGTAAAAACTTCACTCCCCTGTCCCCCACCACATGTACCTCATGACATCCCTACCATCTGTCCTCTATCTTGTATCTCTAAAGACCCTAAAGAGGTTTTTTTGGAAAACTGTTTTCTTTAATTATGTATGGACGAGTTGTAATATGTGTGCTGTGGACCTTTAAAAACATCGAATTATCTAATTAATAGTATTGTATTATTGGTTAATTAATTTCACCTATTTTATAGAAGATGGTGAATGGGAGTGTATTTTATCTGAATAAATCTCCATGAGAGATGAAAGCACTTATTCATGGTGTTTTATGTCATTAAATTTACTGTGTTTTATTCGTACTGAGTCCAGTCAGTTCTGTTTACAGTTTTATTGGTTTGGTGAAGCTTTGGCCATTTTTATCAGTTTTTTGCAAGTTTTGAGTGGCCACGACTGGATTCTTTGTGACTATAGATTTAGAAGGAACTTTCGGTCTTCAAGGGGCCGAAAAGGGAACGGGGGTATCATCTATATCCTTTGACTCCACTTCTGGAGGTGGGACAGCTGAGAATAGAAGTGTCAGCACTTAGGAATGACATTGCCATGTTGACAGATATGTTCCTCAAACTCAACAACAAACAGAGTAATGTGACTGAACATGGAGCCTCTTCCACTAAAGGAAATGGGTGTGACATTCCTGTGAGTGACTCTGTAATGTCCGTTGAACAGGAGATGTGTTTGGATGTTGGTAGTGTTGCGGCTAACAGCAAGAATGGACCTAGAAGTCAACAATTTAATCCAGGCAATAATAGGCGGATTAATCAACAGAACGATGAGGTGAGGGAGACGACATACTGGGATAGTCTCCCACTTTGAGGTACTGTCAACAAAAACTGTTTTAATGGAAGTCAGAGTGCTTCAACATTAATGAATGTTATGAACTGTGAGGGGAACTTGAGGGGTAACCTCCGGATTAACTGTGACAAAAAGGTGAATCTAAAAGACTTTATGGACAGTGTGTACACTTTTCAAAGTCAGGGGGGGGGCATGGGAATGTTTGTAATGTTTATGTACCATGCCATTATCCTACATTGAAAGAAATGGTATTCAATTTTGAAAAAAGTTATTGAAACTTAAAGGTGTACAGATTGAGAATGAATATTTGCAAGAATGTTTTAAGCACAAAATTGTTCCACATGGACTAAAGATGTTTAAATTTCCTTTTGGAGTGACTTACATTCCGGAAATAGTGGAGGATTTTACTGGCTTTTTTGACAAGTGTGGCTTTGAATTAATATCAAAAATAATTAAAGATAATGAAATTTGTATTGGGCACTTTAGGCAATGATGTTGGTACATTGAACCAAGCTATTACAAATTATTTACTGTTTGGAGAGTACGAGTTTTCATACAACCAGGCCCTAGTAAGGGTGGACAAAAAAAGTAATATATTTTTAAAAAGATGAAGAAATTAGATAGGGACTTTAAGCAGTACCAAGATGGGAGGGCCTATATGAGCCCGGTACTGTAAGATACACCAATGGGCAAGAGGCTGGATACCACAGTCCACAATCAGTGGAAGCCCAACAGGAACAGTCAAGAAATGTGGAATACAACAGGGGAGCGTGACTCATTTTCAGAAGCAGCACAGGTTTTTCAGGAGGTGAAAAAGTCAGAACGACTAGCCAAAAAAATCACAGGTGATGGTAGATTCAGGACAACAGCCACATATCAAGCAGAAGGGAGACCACTTCAACACAGGGCCAATGATGATGAAATAATCAGATTTATAAATGATGGGCTTATTTGAACTTACCAAGACTTATTTATAACTATGCTGGTTTGGAGTTAACAAAAGATCACTTTGGCTCGTTTCTGAAGGGATATAAATTTGTGCCCACAGGACCAGTGAATATAGCTGATTCACTTATTGAATTAAAGTTATTTTTGAAGAAGATCAATTTCAGTTTATTTTTTAAGGACAAAAATGTTAATAGTGAGGTAACCAAAGTACCCTTAAGAGGAAGTGTTTTTAATCCCCCTCTACACCCATTATTGTGCAAGCTTTTGAGAAGGTGGTTATCAATGATTTGTATAAACTGTACTCAGAGAACAAGAAAGAGTGGAATAATTTAACAAGGCAGGAGAAAGAGGTTTTGACTTGCATTAAAGAGAGCAAGGACCTGGGGATGATTAAACCTGATAAGGGAGGGGGGGCAGTCATTTTCAAAACAGAAGATTATAAGAATGAAATGACCTCCCTCCTTTATAATATCAATACCTATTCTCCTGTTTCAAAAAATGAAATTACCATTGCCTACCAAAGACTAGATTTGTATCTCGAAGAATACCTCAGAGAACAGAACTGATGTGGATACCTTCAAATTTTTGCAACAGAAAAAGCCACTTATACCGAATATTTTCAGTATACTGAAGGTCCACAAGAATATTAAGCCTCCTTTCAGACCTAAAGTGACCAGTAGGGGGAGTAAAACCCACCCCATGGCTATCCTTGTGGACAAATGGTCCAAAAAGTACTGAACAAGACACCCCACCTCCTGAAAGACTCTTGGGAATTTTTAGGTAAATTAAAACAGGATTTATGGAAGGAAGGTCTTTCCTTACTACTGATGTAGTGGACCTCTTCACTAGTATTCCAAAAAGAGAGGAGATGGAATGGTTTTATAATACCATGCAACAATTCTCTTCCCTCTCTGAGGACAGAATTAGACTACTGAATGAATTGATGGAATTCATTTTGGCAGTAATTTTGTCCATTTTGAAGGTAAATTCTACCAGCAAATTAGAGGAGTTGTGATGGGGGCAGCCTGTGCCTCCACCTTTGCCAACATTGTTATGATGGGGTGGGAGAATGAATTCATACTGAATAGTTCCTTTGCCAAGCACTTACATCTTTACGTCAGGTTTCTTGACTATATTTTTATTTTGTGGGATGGCACAGTGGACCAGATAAGTGAGTTCATAGAACATCTGAACAGAAATAGTGGACACTTTAAATTTACACATTCCTGGGATTCCACCAGTATCAACTATTTAGATGTTAGGATTTCCCAATGTAACAACAAATTTACATCAAATTTGTACAGAAAGGAAACTTTCTGTAATGCATATTTGCACTATAATAGTAAATCACCCATACCACCAGAAGAAAGGTTTAGTGAAGGGGCAGGCTATACGGGTGTCAAGAATGCCCTCAGATGAGACAGAATTACATCAGGAGTTTGATATCTTGAAGAGAATGTTCAGAGAAAGACAATACCCCCTGAAGATGGTGGATAGAATATTTGAGTAAGTAAGGAGAGGTTGGGGTACTAAATATCCCACACTACTGGGGATGGAGTTCACAAACAAAAATAACAAAAATAGTAAGGAGGGTAACAACAAATTTGAAAAAGCCCTGATATAGGAACATAATGTTTACTGCCAGGAGATTAGGAAGGTTATAAAGAAGAACTGGAGCATTTTCAAGGTGAACAGTGAAGTTTGCCATTTGGTAGGGACTGAGCCTTTGTTTGTTAGTAAAACGGGTAGGAACTTTAAACAAATTCTAGAAAACAGTAACCAAATGGACAAAATCTTTGGTAATGGCACGACACCTTGTGGTAATTGTACATACTGTAGGTATATTAATAAGGAAAAAACAATTATTCTGGACAATGTTTTGCACACCAAGGTGTAGTTTGTGAAAGGAAACTATAATACTAACAAACTGGTATATCTAGCAAAATGTGAAAGCTGGTCAGGATACTATATTGAGAAGACAGAGAGGTTGAAAATCAAGAATTTACGAGCACCTCTATGAAATTAGGAAGAAAAGAGAAGTCAATACATTGTACAGACAGTGATGTGCAATCATTTTTTTAAGTTTAGCTTTGGAATTCTGGAAAGGATTCAAGTTCATTCAAGGGGAGGAGATTGGCAAAGACATTTATTAAAGAGAACTTGTTTGGCAGTTGCAATTAAATGCACCCCCCCCCCCCCGGTTAATTAACCAGGTATCTCTCAAACCTATATTGTGTGAAAAAGCAGATTTGTTAATATGACTTTTTCAAAATGAATTTGTATGTTTTTTAATGCTTTTATTTTGTGTACACAAAGGACTTTTTGGGAAACTATTTTCTTTAATTATGTATGGATGAGTTGTAATATGTGTGCTGTGGAACTTTAAAAACATTGAATTATCTAATTAATAGTACTGTATTATTGGTTAATTGATTTCACCTATTTTATAGAAAAGATGGTGAATGGGAGTGTATTTTATCTGAAGAAGTCTCCACGAGAGATGAAAGCACTTATTCATGGTGTTTTGTCATTAAATTTACTGTGTTTATTTGCAGAGAGGCCGGTCAGTTCTGTTTACATCTCTAAAGAGCAGGTCGTGAACAACCTCTCTAAGGACAAATAAACACCATCTATCAGACCTGATAGCATCCCAGGCTGCATCCTACATAGGCTCAAAGAACTGCCACCACCAATGGGTACTCTTTTCAATCATACTCGAAGCACCAGCTTTGTTGCAGGTGGATGGAAAAAGGCAGTTATCCCCTTGCACAAAGGTGGTGCTTCCACTAACCCCAGGAACTATAGACCTATTAGCCTGACTAGCCTTATCTGCAAGGCCATGGAGTGCATCATCATGGACCGTATAAGCAAAGATATAGGTAATTTCCAAACACTTGACTCTACTTGGTGTGGATTTGTCAAAGGAAAATCATGCCTCTTAAACCTGGTGGACTACTTCGCGACAGTCAACAAGGCCCTGGACAAGGGGAAATCTGTGCACACAGCCTACCTATACTTAGCCAAGGCTTTTGATACCATCTGCCATTCAGGCATCATTGACAAACTCACCCAGCTACCTATCAACTCTTATATCATTAGATGGGTCGCTAACTGGCTCACTGATAGAACCCATATAGTCAAAACAGGAGAATCCACCTCCAGTAGCTGACCTGTAACCAGTAATGTTCCACAGGTATCAGTCCTGGGACCCTTACTGGTTGAAATCTATTTCTCCAAAGTACAAGTTAAACTAAAGGTCTGTGGCTGACAGTTTGCTGATGACTGCAAACTGGGAGTGGTCATAGAATCTCCAAATGATGTCAACATCCTACAAGAGGGTCTTACATAAACAAATGATTAGTGCCAAAGTCATGGCCTTAAACTCAATGCAAAAAATGTGTTATCCCTTTTGGTAAGGGCGATGTTCCTGCTAACTACCACATCAATAACACCACCTTAAGTACGGACTCTGTATTTACAGACCTGGGCACACAGGTTGACAGCAACCTTACCATGGATCACCATGTCTCCACAGTGGCAAGAAGGGCATTCTATATCACTCATTTCATAAGTAACAGCATTGCCTCCAGAAAAAAAAGGAAGCTATAACCTCCCTGTACTCTTCCCTTATCAGGGCAATAATTTAATGCAATGGCACTTTTGGTACATACCTTTCCAAGCAACTGGGGACACCACAAAGGTTCCTTACAAGGAAAATTCAAGGTCTTCAGCATCTGTCCTATAAGGATCATCCGAAATCACTGTCACTTTATTCTGTTTCATACAGACTATTCATAGGCAATCTCTGCCTTACATATATGGCAATCTTGGACCCTGCTTTATTGGAAATGCTGCATATCCGCAAGTCAAATGTTACACAGGTTACTCTCTCTAAAGGCATTAACCTGCTATGTGACATTAATAGAACCTGATGGAGGGACAGATTAATCTCCTAGAGGTTACCACACCCTTGGAATAGACTCCTGCTTCATGTCAAGCAAAGCAACTCAGTGGCCCTCCTCAAACACAATCTGGACTGTTTGATGGGTAACCGTAAATTCACCCCAGGGGTTCCAACTGTATCCCTCTTCAACAGAGGAAATAGGTGATTATCATGGAAATAAGGGTAAAACTTGGCTAGGATTGAAAGAGCCCTAGGGTCATTAGCCTAGTAACCTATGTTCCTAGACCACCTCTGCTGGCTGTGTATAAGTGATGTCCCCTCCCATTCAACACACACCCAAATAAAGAGGAATGAATGGGCCAATTGAATCAAGGACACACTGAGCAGGCAAAGAGCAGAAAAAAACTGGGAAAGCAGAGGACTACAATAGTAGTACTTTTTCAGGAGAGCAGAGGAAAACTGCATTAAAGAGTTTTGGAGAGAGGAATCGGGACTAGAAAGCACATTATCATAAGTGCTCTAAGTGAGGCAAGGTAGCATTATTCAAACTTGGGTGGAAAAAAGGGTGAAGCCACATTTTCTTTAAAACTAAGAATTTTTTATTTTGTTTATTTTTGATACAGTTATTGTGAGAATGAGAACTCCATGCACTTTCAGAGCACGGAGGATGCCTTTTCCTATGGTTCATCTGGTTTTGAATGCAAAGAAAAGGGTTTGTGATAGCTAAAATGTATTCTGCTAGTTTTAAGCAGCAAGTGTACTTTGACACTGAGTGAGGAACCAAGAAAGACTCTTAAATATTTAAAGAAAGAAACTGGCTCATTGAAAAACCACTGCAGGTATGCTTTTGAGAGAAGAATTGATTTATGCCCTACTGAGGTACCAAAGACCATTTCTTTCCAGTTTAAAACCAGTTGTCAGCTTACAAAATTGTGGAGGCCAAGATCATCTTTTTCATCTGCTTAATAAAATGATTACCTGAAGATAAAATTATCTACATAAAACCTGATGTCTGATAAGACTGGAATTCATGAACAGGGACCAAGCAGGTCAAAAGCTTTTAAGTCAATAAATATTTCTAGTAAGGAAGTATCCATCCATTGTTGATAGGATGGAGTTGGTTAGTAACAGAGACGATGGGTCTGTGAGTCCTTACCATCTAGTAACAGTGTGCCATTTAAGTCCATTGAGTTTTTTCAACCAGAAATACATATTATAGGTGCATTACAGTGGGTTAGATTAACCCTTGTCCAGGACTGTGTGACTAATTTGAGTGGTAAGCCCTTTTCCTCTTCATTTCCATGTCTGATTTAAACTTCTTTATGTTCAGGTTCACACGCCATCTGTAGATGTTTAGTGGAGCATGTAAGTATGCATTAATGGGCTAAGGAGATGGAGAGGAAATAAGGTTCAAGAGCCACTGATGTTGTCTTGTGGAAGGTAGGCAGCTCCTACATGAATTAAATTGCTTACATTATGGCTAAGGTGAGATATGCAATGGGCCATAGTGATATCACCCACTTCAGTAACTGATGCTCATATGAACTCCTTTCTCCCTTGGACAGGTGTTCTGCCTAGTCCCCAATTTCTGCTCGGACTCTTACCTAATGACTCCTCAGCATATGTGTTCCTTGCCAGCTTTTTCAAATGGTTTCCCTTCAGTTGCTCATGTCCATGTGCTTATTTTCTTTTTCTTACTCCAGCATGACCTCTCAAGATTGTGTTCACTTACACAAACATGCTGCACCTAATATAGCACCTACAGCACTCAATACACATAAAAGTACAAGCGCCAGTATCTTACCAAATAAGCCCCTAAGGCAAAGCACATCTAACCCAAAATTTTTAATCATAGGTGACTCCACTGTGAGAAACACAGATGTCCCATTCATCAGGCCGAACAAGGTGAAGGTTATGGTCAGCTGGATATCGGGTGTCAGGATTCATCAGATCACACATGCATTCAAATCACTCAACAAGAACCTTTATGACACAGTCATAGTTCATGTTGATGTGAATGACTTGAGATGTAACTCACTGGACTATATGAAGAAGAACATGATTGAGCTCTATGAATGTGTGTCCCAGGCAGGTATTTTCCTAGCCTTGAGCATCATTCGACCCTCACCTAGGATGATGCACAATATAAACAAAAAAGTATTGACTTCAACAATTGGCTTAGTTTCTGATGTCATTCTAAGAGGATCCAGTTCCTGTTAGCCTGGTTGATAGACCACACTACTTTGCCTGAGATTGTCTTCACTGATCACCTGTAGTCTTTTGGATACTGGCTAAGGCACTAGGCACTAGCCCCCCCCCCCCCCCCCCCCCGAGTGCCTTTTTTAGGCAAGGTCTTAAGAACAAAATTTTTGACATGAAAATATCACTCAAATAAATTTAAGGTTACGCTGCTAAATGATAGGAATTTAAATCAGAAACTGTACTCTCAGCAAGCACTTCTCTCCCTGGATGATGCTGACATCTGTGCAGTCACAGAAACTTGGTTCAGGACCACAGAGTACCCTGGCCTTGCAAGGCTACAATGCCTTCCACACTTTCAGACCACAAAATGAACATGCGAGAACCAAAGGAGGAGGAGGAGTTTCTATCTTTATAAAAGATAAGTGCACCTCTAGACTGGTTAGACAGGAAACCTGCATAGAGTTACTCCAGGTTCAACTAACTGCGGGTAAGACCCCCTTCAAGCCATTGTTATCTATACACCCCACTTCAATGAACAAAGATACCCACACTGTTTATTTGGACCCACTTGATACAATCAAATTACAACCAAACACTCTAGTCATGGGCAATTTTCACTATCCCTCCATTGACTGGGAAACTTATAAGAGTACCAACATGCTCGCACAAAGGTTCCTTGACTTTAACAATAATGGCCTAGAACAAGTAGTATGCATCCCCACAAGGGGCTCAAATATTCTCGACCTAGTCCTCGCCAACATAGGTGACCATTGCACCACCACAAGTATAGGACCCCCACTGGTTAAATCTGGTCACAAATCAGTCACATTTGAAGTAGCTATAACACATTAATCCCTCTTAGATGAAATAAGGTTAAAAATTTCACCAAGCTAATTATACCCTCCTAAGGGATGGCATAAATACATTTCCAAGCTCCTGTTCCACAGATGGCACTGACAACTATACTAAGGTATACACAAATGCCCTATACAAACACATATACAAATGCATTGATAAAGCTGTACCTGATGGGCTCAAAACAAGATCTTCAAGACAAAACAAGCCTCCCTGTTGGACATCTAGCATTAGTAAGTTATACAACAAAAAGAAGTAGTTGCTGTCTAAGAATAAAAAAAGAGTTCTCCACACTGGAAAAACACACTCATCTGCTTGAACAAATAAGACAACTTGTAAAATCCTCCAAGGGTAACTTTGAAAAACAGTATCAACCATAGCTAAGGATAACCATAAGGCAGTCTTCAACTAAAAGATAAGACCCAGATGTGTGGGGTCTATATCAGAACATCGAAGTTTTAAAACTTCGAATGTTCTAATATCGACCACTATTCAGCGAATGCTAAAAACAGCAAAGCTGCAGAGCACCGAATTTTTTCCTAGGGAAAGAATTCATTTGGCCGTTTCTGTGGCTTTGCTATTTTCAGCTCTGTGGTGGAAAGTTATGGGTCAGGTTCAGGTAAGTGTGCGATTGTGTGGACATTAGGGTTAGGTGAGTTAGGGTTAGGGCGCAGGTCAGGTGAGTTAGGGTTAGGGCGCAGGTTAGGTGAGTTAGGGTTAGGGGCGGGTTAATGAGTTAGGGTTAGGGCACGGGTTAGGTGAGTGTGCGATAGTAATGGACCTTAGGGTTAGGGTTTGGGTTAAGGTAAGTGGATAGATAGTAGTGTATGTACAGTTTAGTGTATGGTTAGATGTAGGATTTTAAGTGTGTGTGTGTGGATTGCTGTTTTTTTTTTGGTGTGCTTGTGTTGTGTAAATGTTTTCCATGGGAAAGAATTTGCTGTTCTGAATGTTCGATATTTTGTGGTTTAGATATTTTAGGTTTGATGAAATAGTGTTCGCTATTTTCATCTTTCAATAGCGTGATATAAATGTGATGTGTGCCGAACTAGCTGTAGATGGCATCACACACGCTTGAGCCTGTGAAAATAGTTAACCTATTAGCTGACAGGTTTGGCAAAAATTTCACCCCTGTCCCCTCCAAACATTCCACAAAGCATTCCCTCTACATCTCACCCACCTTGCATCGCCAGAGCCAAAACAGCCTCTATGAGACCGGATGGCATCACAGTTTGCATTTTAAATGGTCTAAAACATGAGTTAGCAACTCCATTAGTTACTCTCTTCTACCACAGCCTGAGTACTGATTTTGTCCCTGCTGAATGGAAAACACCAACCGCCATCCCCCTTCATAAAGGGGGTACAGCAAAAGACCCTGAGAACTACAGACCCATAAGCTTAACCAGCCTTATCTGCAAGACCATGGAATGAATCATCATGGACCTTGTAAATAAGGATATAGATAATCTCCATACCCTTGATCCAACAAAGTTTGGTTTAGTCAAAGGAAGGTCATGCCTGTTAAACCTGGTGGACTTCTTCAGAAACATCACCAGAGCCATAGATAAATACAGATCCATGCATACAGCCTACCTTGACTTAGCCAAGGCCTTTGACACAATCCCACATTTGGGCATCACTGATAAACTCTCCAAGTTGAATATCAACCCTTATGTCATCAGGTGGGTTGCTAAATGGCTCACTAACAGATTACACTCAAAGTTGGGAACTTTACCTCAACCAGCAGACCTGTCACCAGTGGAGTTCCACAGGGGTCAGTGCTGGGCCACCTATTGTTTGGAATATACTTCTCAGAAGTTCAGGCAAAAACAGAGGTCTGTGGCTGACTAAGCTTGCTGATGGACTGCAAATTAAGTGTAATCATTGAATCCCCAGACAATGTCAATATACTTCAAGAGGGACTTGCACAAACCAATGAATGGTGTCAAAGCCATGGACTCAAACGCAATACAAAAAATGCATTACTCCATTTGGTAAAAGTGATATTCCCTGCAGACTATCATATAAATAGTAATACCCTAACGTAACAACTCAGTAGTGAGAAATTTTGGAACACAAATTGACTGCAGCATAAACTTTGACCAACACGTGTCTGCTGTGGTAAGGAGGGCATTCCATGTTGCACACCTCATTAACAAAGGCATTGCCTAAAGAAAGAGGTTATAACAACCCTGTACCTGGCCCTCATCAGGCCAATAACAGAGTATAATGGTCCCTTTGTTATGTACTTTACCAGGCACCTACAACTTGGAAGACCTCAGAGATTTCTAACCAAGAAACCTTAGGGTCTCCAGCAGACAGACTGAAGTCACCATCACTGCATTTAGTGTACAGACTGCTCAGAAGAGACTTGTGTCTGGTCTACAAAGCAATCTCTGATGCAAACCTAATGGAAATGCTGCACATCCGCAAATCAAAGAGACAAGAATCAGCCACTCCAGGGACCTTAATCTGGCCTGCAACATAAATAAGACCTGCTGGAGACAGAGATGTCTCTCTCAGAGTCTGCCAGTTCACATCAAACAAAGCCCCTCTATGACCCTGTTTAAGCATAGCCTCGATGACTGTATGGGAAACCGTAAATTCTTGCTGGGGAGTTCAGCTATGACCCTCCTAGATATGTGCAGTCATAGCTAACTAAGATCTAGAGTTTAGGCAAGATCCTTTATATTGGATTTCTCTAGTATTATATTGGGCACACACAGCTTGGCTTATAAAGACCTTTGGGTCAACAGACCAGTAACCACCCATGAAAAAGGCCATGAAGGACAGAACCTTGGGAGGCAGTGAGAGAAGCCAGTATGTGAACTGACTGAAGCCTGCAAACAAAAAAATATAAGCCTGGGAAGATGTCAGAACTGATTTCTGAAGGTTTATGAAGAACCCTAAACTGTGTAAAAGGCAAACAGTAAACTGGCGATCAGGCAATAGACTGCTGGGAGAAGGAGCTTAAATAAGATAGTCTAGGTAGGGAAAAATCTGTATACCCTGAAGCCAACAAAAGCAACAGGAGTAAGGCATCTGGTGAATACCCTTGGGCAGTAGAGAGGCCAAAGGGCAAAGCAAAGAACTGAAAATGCAAGGAAGAAAAAGACACATACATTTCCTGTGACGAAGATGAATAAGGGTGTGAAGGTATGCCTAATTGAGATCTAGAGAAACCATAAAGGCCCAGGAAAGAAGAGGAGGAAACAAGGTCTAATGGTACATCTAAGAAAGAAAGAATCTCGAGAAATGTTTTGATCAGGCAAAAATTCAGAACATATCTCCATGTACTCTCCTTCCAAAGAGCCAAAAATATTCTGAGCTAAAATGGTTTTCCCACCTGGATTGGTGGAATGAGCTGAATAGTGCCATGACTCAAAAGGGACTGCAGAAACTCTGGAAAATGAAACTTTTCTTGAGGTTTATGAATGCCTGAAATGGAGGAAGGGGCTTCCAAACCATGAAATATCTCGGACAGATAACTCAAGACAAACCAAGAATCTAAGGCGATCCTGCTTTCAGTTTGGGAGAGATAAGGAAAGGCAGACAAGGAAACCTGGCAGAAGAGAAGGCCAAACATCAAATAAAACCAGGCTTATCATAAAAAGAGGGTTTCTATGAAACAGAAGTCTAAACAGACTTAAGAGTAACAAACCTAGAACCCTTCTTACCCTTAAGGGGGGCAATTTTATCTCCAAACAAAGGCAGACTTTGAAGGATAATTCCTCTGAAACTTGGAAATGGGGGAAACAAATATGCTTCAGCTCCTGAAACACCCTACCTTATCCTAGAGAGACTAAGTCAACAGCAACCATCCTAAAATTCTTTTTTCATCCCTAGGTGTATCCAAAAGTTTAACTTTGATCATCAGGCAAATTTGAAGACGTAGCCAGGAATACCACTCATCACTGAACCAAAGGCAGCAACCCTGGAAGAGGCATCTGATGCATTTTTTGAGTGACAGGTAACTTGAGAAGTGGACCCCAGCAGGTAAAGGGTAGAAGCCTTCCACTCAGAAAAGTAAGAAACCTGGGAAAGGAGGGCCAAAGTGCAGCAGGGTCCTAGGATTCTGGTAGTTAATGTCCCTAAAGACAAGGTAGCAGCAGTGTAAAACTACTATCCTTATCAGAAGGAAGTAGCTTAGTAAATGGCAACAACTTAAAGGATTTGTCAGAAAACGCTCATACCACTGAAGGATCAGCAGAAGGGCACCTATAAAGGAAGCACCATTATATCTATTATTTACTAGGTTGTATAAATATGTGGAGATTCCTCAAGATTAGACATACATACTTATAAAAGGAAAGGGGGTAGAACAAGCCAGAGTCATAAAGACCCTTGGTTCTTTTTTCATGTAGAAGGTAATGTTGGATAAGTTATTTTCAGAAGTGGAAAGGTTGGGACTTGAAACCATATCAGAAGGTATATGTTGAAAATTGATTACCACTTGTAACATGATGTTCTATAACAATATAACATCCATGAATAAAAATTTGTGCTGTGGTACAATTTATATATATTTATCATCAGCATTTAATAGGGTCATACACAAAACACTGATCAATAAATTAGAACTAGGTATTGTACTCTTGATAAGATGGATAGCTGCATAACTTAAAAACAGGGCATAGCAAGTACAGAGCAATTGGACAGGTGAAATTCTTGGTTACAGTCAGGGTATCCCACATGGCACTGTAGTGCGGTCAGCAATGCCAATGGAGATGGACTTTCAAGACAGGATATGAGTTAATATATTCCCAGACAGGCTCATTTCTCTCAAGCCACATTTCTCCACGGTCACTGGAAAAAATAGATTGTGTCTTAAGGGTGAACTAACTGCTACTCTGGAAGGGTGGAAGTTTTTTAAATGTTTTTATAGCCTCCAGATGGTATAACACATCTTAGCAAAGGTGTGTGTGTGTGTGTGTGCGTGTGTGTGTGTGTGTGTGTGTGTGTGTGAGAGACTGCCTGGTGACATATTTGCAAGATTATGGCTTAGCTTCTAGTAAAGGCAGTAATGTGGGAATCAAAAGTCAGGTCACCAGTTCTATGCTATGTCATTTTATAATCCAGTACTGAAATGATGTTTTAATACTAGACAAAAGTCTCAGGGCAGTCAATTTGTGAAACCTAACAAAAGGACCACTCATCCACTTCATCTTCCCTTGCTCTAGTAAGTGAACTAGGGGACAGTTATTCTGTAGATCAGTCAGAAAAACATTGTTTTTCTGTGTCTGTGTGAACCTTTTAATCTGTTATTTTTAGCATTTCCTGTGATTGAAACTCTGGTGTTTATTGCAAATAGATATTTACTATTTTCATGTTCTTTTATTATTAAATATATTTAAACCTTTTCATCACGGCTGGTCTTTTAGAGAATATTTTAACCTTTGAGAGTGTTTACATTTATTTGGTGACACTGTTGCCACTCCTGAAAGCCTTGCTGTTTGGTCAACATTAGAACTGGTTTTAGTTTCAATTTCACTCAGCATAATTAAGTACCCTGGCAACCGCCTTAAAGTAGTTGGTTCTGTGGGTGTTCTGGTGGTGGTGTATCTATCTTATAGCCTGGGCACAGCTGGTAAATTTGTGGCAGGCATGTGTGTGTGTGTGTGTGTGTGTGTGTGTGTGTGTGTGTGTTTGAGAAAAACAAATCTCAAAGAGTGTGTGTGTGTCATCTACTTGGAATGGGGACACTGAATGCACTGCTTTCACAAAGAGGGTGGTGGAGGACTTGACTTGGAACACCTGATTAAGGACTTGCCTCTATAGCTGTTTCAGTGAGGAGGCTTATTTGGGGCCTGGAGAGAGAGATGGAGGGAGGGAAACCCAGCCCCAGGACTGAGTGCACTCCTAAGTATGCTAAGGGAAATTGTGCTTGGTGCAGACAGCTGCATCAATGTCATTGTAGATGGGTTCTCAAGACAGGGTATGGTTAATGCATTCCCAGACAAGCTCATATCTCTCAAGCCACTTTTTTCCAGGGTCACTGGAAAAACTATCTTGAGTCTTCAAGGGGGGGAGTGAGATGTGACAATATGAGGTAGTGCCAGTTATGCCAAGCGGAGTAGGGCAGTGGATATGTAACATATGCCAGCATAGCTAGCTGGAGTTTCTACAGAATTATGCACCATTTGAATACCAAGCCGATTTGTACAGCTGCTTATGTTGAAAAATGTATTGGTAAAGCTGCTTGTGTTAAAAATGAACCAACAGTGGGTCCTGCTGGACAGAAAAGAAATACACCTGTATGTCAGACTGTAATGCAACTGTTGAAATTAATATATTGTAGCAGAGGATACTGGAAGAGAAGAGGTTAATCTCAATCCAGATAACTTTGAAACAATCTTAAATTAAACTACCTGGGTTAAGGCCATAAAGATTATTTTCCACAGGTCGGATTGCAGCCAGAGACAAAATATCTGTGAAATCCAGTACTAGGAATCACACTATAGTGTCCTTAGAGGTGATCTAATTGCTACCCTTGAAGGGTGGAAGGTTCTGAAATGGTTTTACAGCTACCACATGATGTAACACATCTTAAAGGGGAGTGTGTGTGTGTGTGTGTGTGTGTGTGTGTGTGTGTGTGTATATATATATATATATATATATATATATATATATATATATATTATGACACACACGTGCTAGATTCTCGTTCAGTTTCTAGTAAAGGGAGTAATGTGGGAACTAGAGTAAAATGACCAGATGTGATGTCATTCTACAGTCAGCACTGAAATATTTAGATATTAGTGAGAGATGTCATTCAGCTCTCAGCAGTCTGCTTTTGAAACCTGACAAAAAAGACCACTCACCTACATCATCTTGTTTTGCTCTAATACGTGAACTAGGGAACAGTAATTCTTTAATCAGTCAGGAAAATATAGTGAAATTAGTTAAGTATTGTTTTTCTGTATCTGTATGAACCTTTCCATCTGTGCAGTTAACAACTGACAAGACCCCTATTCAAGTCATAGCTAGCTACAGGCATCCAACTTTGACTCAAGATGCCCACTCCACCTATCTGGACCTTCTTCTAATCTATCAAGATCCTGATCCTGGGCAACTAACTATCCAACCATAGATTGGAAGAAATACTCATGCCAAAACACAAATGCCCATATTCCTTGATTTCATCCATGCAAATGCCTTGGACCAGTTGGTTGACGCCCCCACAAGAGGTGAAAATATCTTGCACATGGTATTAACCAATATGAGTAACGACTGCAGCAGCCATACAGTGTCATCATCTCTGGTAAGATCTGACCACAAAGCATCACTTTCAAAGACACCATCTCCCTAGAGCCCCCTCCCCCAGATAGGGTCAAACAAAAAACTTCTCCAAAGCTGATTACAACCTCCTGATGGAAGGTATAAACAGCTTCACAACCCCCCATCCACAGGAACCAACACATGTCCAAAAGTATACCAAAGTACTATATGAGCATTTATATAGGTGATGGAATCAGGAATATCAGACAGGGCAAAATCCTCCTCAAGGAAGAGTAAACCTGTCTGGTGGACATCTACAAAAAATAAACTCTATAATAAAAGGAAACAACATTTCTGTCCAGGACCAAGAAGGAGTAGGTGTCTAATTGGAAGCAAGCTCTCCTTAGCCTGAACAAGCAAATAAGAGCACTAGTGAAATCCGCCAAAGCAAAATTCGAGTCCAAACTGGACACATCCACTAAAGACAATCCTAAGGCTTTCTTCACATATATCTGCAATCTCAAGGGAAGTATCCCGATCTGCTCAGAACTGGTGGTCAAGGACACCCCATACACAAACTCTGTGGATATAGCCAAGCTGCTGGTAGTCAGCTTCAGCGAACACTTCACTCCTCTGCCCCCCCATCAGTAAAACAGGACAGCCGCAGTACTTGCCCCCCTCCCCTTATCTCTACTGAGCAATTCATCATTGCCCTCTCAATGGCAAAAAATACAGCCTCCATGGAACCCAACATCATCCCAGGCTACATCCTACATGAACTCAGGCAGGAACTTGCAGCACCATTAGGCACCCTATTCAACCAAAGCCTGAGTACCGGCTTTGTCCCAGCCAAGTGGAGGACAGCTACTATCATCCCTTTGCACAAAGGTGGAGCATCCACCAATCCAGGAAATTAGAGACCCATCAGCCTAACCAGCCTGATTTGCAAGACCAGGGAGCAGATTATCATAGACTTCATTAACAGGGACATTTGTCAACCACCACACACTTGATCCCACATAGTGCGGATCTGTCAAGGGGAAATGATGCCTGTTAAATTTGGTCTTCTTTGAGACTGTCACCAAGGGCGTAGACCAGGGGAAGACCATGCACACCACCTACCTTGACCTGGCCAAGGCTTTTGATACTATTCCCTACTCATAGATAGATAAACTCTCAGCTAGGCATCAATACATATGTTAACAGATGGGTAGCAAACTGGCTTCACTGATAGAACCCACCTAGTCAAAATAGGGGAAGTCACCTCAAGTAGTAGACCCATAACAAGCGGTGTACCCCAGGGATTGGTCTTGGGGCCTCTGCTGTTTGGGATATACCTCTCAGAGGTGCAGGCCAAATCAAGTGGGCTATGGCTGATCAGGTTTGCAAATGACTGCAAGCTGGGTGTTGTCATCAATTCCTCTAGTGATGTGGACATCCTCCAAAAGGGTCTCACCCAAACAAATGACTGCTGCCAGAAACATGGCCTCAAACTGAAAGCCACAAAAATGCATCACCATCCCTTTTGGGGAGAAGGACATCCCCACAAATGATCACACTGATAAGGCACTAAACATGCAATTAGTCATGAGGGCTTGGGCACCCAGGTTGATAAACTGACTTTTGACCCCCCATATTGCCTCTGTTGTATGGAAAGCTTTCTACATGGCCCACCTCATTAGTAAGGGTATCTTATCCAGGGACAAGGTGGTCATAACATCCCTGTATTCTACCCTTGTAAGACCCATTATTGAGTACAATGCCCATTTTGGAATGTACTGTACCTCACAAAGCACATGCAGCAGCTAGAGAGACCACAGAGATTCCTCACCCAGAGAATGCAGGGCCTCAAACATCTACCCTCCACACATAGACTAAAAGCCCTCTTCCTCTACTCAGTCTCTTATATACTCCTCAAAGGTGACCTTTGACTGGCATACAAAGCAATCCCAGACCCCGCCCTGATGGGACTGCTGCATATCCATAAGTCAAGCTCCACTACAGTAATCCACAAGTGTGACTTCAACCTGGTCTGCAACATCAATAGGACTAGCTTGCAGGGCAGATTTGTGTCCCAGAGACTTCCCCTTTTGTGGAACAGACTCCCTCTACAAGAGGAGCGGAGTACCTCAAACATTTTTAAGCGCAACCTGGATAACT
>NC_056743.1:105382151-105447151 GCF_019279795.1 Protopterus annectens | reverse complement strand
ATAAAAATATACATATACTTTTAACTATCATCCTGGTTTTGCAGGCTTTTTCTTTTAAAAATGTATTCATTTCCATCAGCTGGAACTGCAAAGTATACCATAATCAGAGAAACTTAAGCATGCTGTTCATGATTTAATTCTTGCCTGATTCTCTTCAGTTGTTTTTTCGAGTACGAGCTATTCTACTGCATTTTTCATATCTAACATGTAATTGTTCGTTAGCATATAACACAGATACAATCCAAGTTTAATCACATGGCGAATGTCCAGTCACAAACACATCAACATATACATCTGCTGCAAAACATAAGCAGTAAATTTCCTAGTGCTGAAACAGTTAACAAAAAAGCCAAAAAAAAGCAGACATAAAAGGCTTATGCATACTGCAGCCATAAATTAAACAATTACAGAAATTAAGCTTAGACTTCAGCTGCAGTATTTCTCTAGATATATTACATTTGATTCAATCAACATCTATCAAATGCCACTGTAGGTGCAACTGTTTCTAAACATGTTTTCTAAACAGATATTTAGATACAACTGCAAGATATCTGGGGTAAGGTTCACTCTTAATGGAAAGTGCAATTTGTACTGACAGAGATAATGGTGGAAGAAACTATGGTTTTCAAAAGTGAAAAAATACATTGGATTAAGATGATTTGCTCAAAAGCGTACATGGCCTAACTCTAACAGCTGCAGTCTTCAGGACTTGCAGGTAAACATTACTCGATCACAGAAACCTCCACTGCGAGTACTACAAAGAAGGTAACTTTCTTTACTCTGACACTTCTCAGTGGTGTCACTCTGTGGATCTTAGGTTACTGCCATGACAAGCACTAAATCACTTTGTGGTCACTGATCCTTGCTGCTGCATCAGCTATAGAGATTTTTAATGGGGTCATTTCAGAGTTCTTATCCCAGACCTAGTCAAGTACACAAAAGAAGCTTTTCTTCAGATGGGACTTGAGTGCTTCTTACACAGCAACGCTGGCTAGACATTCTCAATATACACTGATAACATGTCTGGATTTCTTGGATCTGTTCAGTCACTGCTCTAATCAAACTCAAGGAATGTTGAATAACTGATGGGTCAAGAGAGGTGCTGAGATAAGTGCCTGATACGGTCTCAGGTCCAATGGCATGCCTACAAACTCCGTCACTGATCTTGGGCCAAATATCCTCTGGTATCATGAAAACTGAGGAGTATTCCTGAATTTAAACATTGTATTTGCTGTTGCAGTCCAAAAGCAGCTTCTCATTCAAGTTTGTATCAGAAAGAACCAAACCTAGATATCAAATACAAATCCACAATCCAAATAAACTCCGTACACAGCAAGCAGCTTCCACATACAGAAGTCCCTTTAATTCCATTGAAAAACTTTGTAAAACATTTAAAAATTCCACCAAATAAAAGCTAAATGGTGGAGCGCTTTTGTCTGCTAATTCTACATCTTCAGAACCGCTAGCTAACATACTCCATAGGTTACATCTTACCCAAATGTCCAAAATGGTTAAATGGACCAATAGTAAGAGAGGCCACAAGGACCAATAATATGGGCAACAGTAAGAACATTTTACAATTCTGGACCTTTGGTTGAGTAAGATGTAACCTATGGGGTTTATGTGTTGTCCATCTGCACATTAGTTTTTATCACTGCTACCATTGGTTGAATTGCCAAAGTTGCTTTTCTCATTGGTTATCATTTGTATCATGATCATTGGTTATATTACTGCTAGTTGATTTTTAATAGGGTGTATGTACTCCTTATTTGAATATTAGGTTTGATTGGTTATTTTTGAGGTGTGTGTGCATTTTTGAAAGCCTATTTTAAGCTTACTGTATTAGTAGCTAGCGGTTCTGATGGTGCCAAATTAACAGACGAAAGCGCTCAACCATTTAAAAAATACCACCAAATAAAAGCTAAAGTGTTTTACCAAGTTTTTTAACAGAATTAAAGGGACTTGTGTATGTGGAAGTCACTTGCCATGCACAGAGTTTATTAAGTTTGTATCAGACTAATTATTCCTCATTCCCCATGAGTGATGAAATCTCGTAACAGAGCTAAAGTGTATGCAGGGGTACACTAGTACACACCCCATATCTATGAACTCATCGAGGCTAAATAATCCAAATAGTTTTTCAGTGCAAATGCACACACAAAGATTGTTTTTTCCCTTCTGTAAATCAATTTCACACAAAGGCAAATGCCAAAGATTTTACACCTCAACCACATGAATGCAAAATCAGCACTCTCCCAAAGAGCTGGGTTTTGTTAGTGAAGAACAGAACCTCATTAAAAATCTATCACCCCATAGATCAGTTAGCTGCCACTGTAAACGATGTACTTAATAGCAACCCCCTCCCCATTTGCTGATCTGGAATGTCCGTCTCACAAAGAAAGGGGACTAATGACCTCAGACTGTCTATACCACCTGTAGCCCTAGGCTTGTCATGTC
This sequence comes from Protopterus annectens, assembly GCF_019279795.1. Lineage (NCBI taxonomy): Eukaryota > Metazoa > Chordata > Ceratodontiformes > Protopteridae > Protopterus > Protopterus annectens. Next base: position 105,444,694 of record NC_056743.1, on the reverse strand, counting down.
TTTACCATGTTTGACAAAGTGTATACGAATTTTATATTTGGAATATTGAACTTATAAAAGGCTGCATATTCTGTCCAAGGTGGGCAAGAGTTGCTTTTAACAATTTTATAACCTCTGGGGTGGCCCGTGCATTGCTCACCTGCATGAATATTATTTCAGTATTTGCATCCTCTGTATTACAACAGACCTTTTTAATTTTCACAGTTAAGAGTTTAGGACAGCAACTTAGTGGTCTGCCAATGTCTGCACCAGTGAGATGGTTTGCATTGCTCAGCCTGGCTAAAAACTGTATCTTCACATTGGTCCACCTTTGAGTGTATTTTAAGGTGTGACTGAACTGTATATAGTGAATAGCCATAATGGGTCTATATTATAGTATCAAAAAGAAAGTTCGGCAAATGGTGCTTACTTCAAAAATGCCGTTCAACAAACTGTACATAGTGAGATCGCAGTACAGTGAAAAACGGAAAATTTGCCCTTTCCTCACTGTAGTGTGATCTCAGAATTGGTATATATAATTTGCGGGGGGGTGCAGCCCCCCACAAGAGTGAATTTGCTGAACAGCATTTTTGATGTACGTGCCATTCACTGAACTGAATTTTTAATATAATATAGACCCAGCCATAACTACTTGATCTGGCACTCCTTTGGGAAGAGGAGATGCAAACGAACATGATATTGGAGATTTTTTTTTTTGCTTCTTAATTTAGAGTTGAGGGGAACAGAAACAGGACTTGGCTTGCACCTTAAGTTAGGAATGCTAGGTGGGAAGGCGCAAATACCTTTTGCTCACCTCAGCTCAAGGGATGGCATATCAGGAATTGGCACCAGGTGTTAAAAGAGCCAGCTGGTACCACCCACTGCTTCTCCATATCGAGGTAAGCCACCTGACATGGTTTGGGCACCTGGTGAGGATGGTTGAGGAGTGTCTACTATGGGAGATGCAAAAGGCACAGCCCTATTGGGAAGAGACCTTTGGGTAATGTAAAGGCACCTTGGAGGAATTATACCCTTCATCATTCCTGGAAATTATATATAAGAAAAAAAAATGTAGATGATGAACCTAAATGAAATAAATGAATTTTAGAATGAAATGGATTTTGGAGGAAGCTTGCTGAGGATAGGAAAGTCTAGTGGAAACAAATTAAAATGCATAAACATCAGGTTATATATACACTAATACAACTGTAACAAAACTCTGACATTTCAGAATTCATACAGTAATTCATAAACTTGTTGTCTGGTCTATCCTGCTCTTCAGGATAAGTGCTTAGAAGATAGATGGATGACCTGAACTTAATAAATCCGAATCCAAACCGTGCTGAAAGAGTGTGAGTGTAATAATTGCTTTAATGATGAGCAACAGTGGACAACATACAGATTTCTGAAGGAGGAATTGTCGTCAGGCTGCTGAATGCAACTAAAACACTAGCATTCCATAGTCTGCAAGGTGGAAACAACCAGGCATATAGATATAGGAAATGCTGATGCAAAGGAGAGAATGAAGGAATACTATTTAAATGAAACACACTGTTCAGAATGGCAATTGAACTGTGAAAAAAATCTGTACCTTTCTTGCAGATGCATCTCCCTGAAAATTGCCACACAGTGGGCTGAACCCATTGTACCACCTGTGCACATACTAGAACCAGCTTTGAGGTTACTACACCTCTGAAGAAAACAGAACGCTGCCTCAGTTGCCTTTGTTGACCAAGTATAAAGTTTAAGCAACTCTGCATTGTCACAGCTGGTAATTACACAACTCTTGCATGCTTCTTTAAGACCCCTAAATATATTGGTGATTATTCGTTCACTTTCCTCAGAAACACTGGGCATGCATGCAAGTACTTGCCTTTTCGGGGGGGAAGGAGTAACAAGGCAATGTTGTACATGTGTACGTACATCAGACACCAACAAGATGAAATACAGTACTTTGGCTATTCATTTTTTTTCTCTTTTAGTCCAGTCTGATGAGAGACTTTTACACATAATGCAGCTTCCTTTTGGGGGTAGGGGTAAGGAGGCATGCTGTACATACCTCTCAAATGTAGAGTTTCACAGAATGTGCAGATTGTAGCCTCATATTATTGGTCTATTTTTTAAAAATGTGGTTTTTCTGGCAAATTTGTTGTAAATCATTAAAGACTAACATTAGAAAATAACAGACATTTGAGTTTCAGACTTCATGTCCTTCAGAAAATTCTTGCCAAAGTAAGACCTTGTTATTCTATCAACTTTCTAAGTTTGTAAGAGCAATATTTAAAAATGGTCCCTATTTCTGAGCCTTTGTCACAGTTTTATTTATGGCTTTGTCCAGATTTCTTGCTCTAAGAGGTTGAGAGGTATATGTATTTTGTACAACTACAACTTGAAATATGATTGCATCCATTTGTGTTTTCAGTTTCATCCTAGCCTAGTACCACAGGGGTACACTGAAGGTGAATGTTTTGGGGGAGAAGGGCTAGGAAGGCATTGTTGCCAAAATGATTCATGCAGCCTCCCATGAATTTGCCTTCTCTATTAGTACTATTTTGCCAGCTGTGAACATAAAGCCTTGGACAGAACAAAATGAACATGAATAGACAGGTTTGAGGAGGTTTTTTTCACATTGATGTTGCTAGTGACCTTAAATGAATTACGGGATCAAGTGGTAGAATGCTGACTGTGAAGCTGTCAAACTAGCAAAAGGGAGCTATAGCTGCATAAATATTTAAAGTTATTTCAGTCAGAATTTTAAAATTTATTTACTTACTGATCAGTAAACTAAAAATAATTAGAAGCTTATATAGTTTTGGCCTTTGTCTCTTTTTTGCTACTTTTTTGTTCCCTGCAGCTGACCCCTTGACCTCAGTTTGCTGGATGTACAGAACCACTTTGTGCTCTGCCTGTAGCTATCTCTGACCCACGTTCAGTTCTGGCAAGAAGATCAAGGTAACTATGCATGCGTCATACTGCACATCTCACCACAACCTTTACATGATGGAAAGCTGAAGTCTAAACACCATATACAGTTTCTAAGATATTTGCAAAGACTGAACAGAATATAGGTTTGGATTATTTTGAACTATAATACAAAGCCATATTCATGTAAACACTTTGAACGTATTTAATATCACTCTCTGGAATATTCACAGATCATCATTGCCGCTTACTTGTCTTCAGTAGCTTTTACAGTTCACTCACTGAGTGCTTAAATATGCTTATTTTTAATTCAATTTTTCAGAAAATGCCCAGTATTTAAGGATGTGTGTGAACTGTTAAAGAAGTTGCAGCACTGGTGCAAATGAGATACCATAAGAGGTGGTGTTACGTGACAAGGTAACCTAAGCCTACATTTTAATGGCACTATATCGAATAATGAAAAAATAAAACTATATGGAATTATATTATTAATTATTATTCTTAATTAGCATTGTATACAGCACTGTCCAGAGTTGCACGGAATGTATAGCTATCACGTAAACTGGAACTCTATAATCCAGTTTGAATTAAACAGTAATACTTTGGACCTTTGGAGGGTTTGCCATTTCAGTCTATGGATCAAATTGGGCAAAATGTCCTTAAAATATAATCCCAGTTGGAAGACATCTGTAGTTATTGCTTCTCACTCTTGCTTCATGCTTGCATACATTTGGTGAATTTCAGTGAAGATGGTTAACCATGATTCAAAAGTTCTGCAGTGGCAATTCTGTTATTGCTGTTGGTAGATTTTAATTTCATTTCTTGCTTGAAAATGCTCATCAAATTTAAATATTTTTAAGCAAATGCTCAAACAAATGTTGCTTTATCAAATGATAAATAATTTATCATATGATGATTCAAAACAATCAGGTAGTTGAAAAGAATGAAGAACAATTCGAAAGAACACATTTATGTAGAGTCAAAAAAAAAATAGTGGTAGTGCCATGGAATCAAACAGCTAAGGGCTCAACATATGAAACCCACCACTGCCTGCTGCTTCCATATGCAGATTTACAAAATACAGACACTGCCATGTGCATAGTGTTAATCAGTACACATTGTATACATTCTGTTCAGCAATTATGGACATGGCCATATTCTATAAGAACATACAAACAATAGAAAACATTTCCGGACATCACCATTGGGCTTTATGTAGCCCTGCAGAGCCAGCAACTGCCTTAGCAAATATCTGTGGAGTGCGCTGAAGATCATGGTGGGCTGGTGGGTAGTATGTTCAGTAGACTGCAAGAGTACATCTCAAAAATAGGAACACTGCAGACACAAGAATGTGGTTGGGTAACCATCCTAATCATAGCAGTGTCCACAGCAGTAGAGCATATAAGTACAGGGACTGATGATGTCTATAGGTACACAGCCACGATCTATTAGTGACTAGTCCACAAAACACTACGGACACACAAAAACTCAAAAATGATTTTTTTTTTTATACTGGTGTGTGTGGCAGCATTATGACTTGTTATACAAATCAGGAGAACTGGCAGGTACTCCACCTGCTAACAAAAGTTGTCACTGGTGTTACCAGGACAGAAGCCATATATGTCACTGCATCAGCTACTTCAGGGAGTACAAACAGAAGCCTGGGATGTACCTAGGTTAATAATCAACTGCCATGGAAAGTTTTTTTTTTCCTATGCATCTAGATTTGCAATAAAAACATCCATGCGTCTTTTTAATGGCATTCTTGGGGATTTCAGACTGAGGCGGTAGTCTACTTAACACCGAAAGTGTGATAAGAGACCTTGGGACACAGGTGGACAGTAGTCTCTCCTTTGATAATCACATCGCCACAGTAGCCAGGTAATCCTTCTACGTGGCACACCTCATCACAAAAGGTTTCTCATCCAGGAAGAGAGCGGTCATTGTTCCCCTCTACTCATCACTCATTAGACCCATTATAGAATACAGTGCTTCTTTTGGTATGTACCTCACAAGACATCTACAACTGGAAAGGCCGCAGAAATACCTCACAATGAGGATTACTGGCCTCAAACAGATGCCCTACTCAGACCATCTCAAAAAACTCCAGCTTTACTCCATCACATATCGCCTACTCAGAGGCGATCTCTGCCTAATATACAAAGCTATGTCAAACCCAGAGCTGTTGGACATGCTCCACTTAAAGAAATCCCAATCCCTCTGAGCTACACAATCTAGGGACCTAAACCTTGTCACCACAATAAACAGAACATGCTGGAGGGATAGATTCCTGTCCCAGAGACTTCCCATACTCTGGAACAAACTACCTAGCTATATCAAATAAAGCTCCTCATTAGCACTCCAAGAAAAATCTTGATGATTGGATGGGAGATAGGAAATTCACCCCGGGGGATCACTTCTATGGCTCTGCTCAACAGGGGCACAGGAAAATAATCTTCTTGGGTGGCGATAGCCAGGGTACCTTTTAGGCTAGGCTTATATAGGCCCTAGGGCCAATAGCCTAGTACCTACCTATGAATCTATGATTTGACCATTTTTCAGATTCTGCTCATTCTTTATACATTGCTATTTACTCTTGCTTCTAACATTACCCTATGTTGGGTTCCTTTATGACAACAATGGACCAGCAGGAGGTACCATAGTTAAAGCATTTGCCTCAAAGTTCAAAGATCTGGGTCTCACTCCTGTTATGCACTCTGCCTCTATGAAATTTGTGTGTTATTTGTCTGCATGATTATTCCTGAATGCACTGGTTCCCTTCCACCTTACCAGATCTTTTTGGTTTACTGACTACTATAAATTCTGTCACTCTAGCTGTTGCTCAGTTATACCCTGTCATTGTGGGTCATGACTGATTACAGTCAGAGTAAGTTCATTTAACCATCTACCTAATAAATAAACACATAAATAAAAACCTATTAATTTATTTACTGCTGCAACTGCCATTTCCCTGTAAACTCTGAAGAACCAGTTCACTTAACCACTTAAATAAAAACAATGATAAAATTAAAATCTACCAAAATATTTTTCCCTATATCAAACAACAAACTCTCTGGATATCCCCTATCTTTGAACATAATCAGATTTCCTAACTCTATTTTTTTAAATCTAAATGTAAACATGTAAGCATACCTTTTCATTCTCCATTAAGAAAAAATATATGCAGTGTTAGTCTTTGCAACTAGGTAATAAAGCTTAACCTTTAAGATCCTTTAATATGCTTTTGTCATACTTTATGTTCTTAATATGATTCTTGACTACAAGGTCCTTGGATTGTAGATACCAGATTTGATACCCCCATCATGTGATGCTGATCCTTGGATTGTAGATACCAGACTTGATACCCCCATCATGTGATGCTGATCCTTGGATTGTAGATACCAGACTTGATACCCCCATCATGTGATGCTGATCCTTGGATTGGAGATACCAGACTTGATACCCCCATCATGTGATGATGATCCTTGGATTGGAGATACCAGACTTGATACCTCCATCGCAAGATGCTGATCCTTGGATTGTAGATACCAGACTTTATATCACCATCACATGATGCTGATAAGTTATATTCCTTATATGGTATAGTGGCTATGTATCTTGTCAAAGTTTACAAGAATGACAGTCATGAACATCTCAAGACTATATACCAAGTCATACATGGAATATTTACGTTTTTCATTTTTTTTAGTACTTTACTTTGGTTACGGAGTTTGCCCTAAATTTATGCTCATTATTAACAGACGTATACATACACGTGCACATTAATTTGTCCTTCATCCATCTGTACTAACCCAGCACCAGGAAGACCATCTCTGAACCACAAGGTCGTGTGGCATCAAGGTCAAAATATGTTAGTGTATCAGCAAAGAGTATGGGCCCCACAAAATACCTATATGAGGGGGTATTAGCTAAATGACTTTCAAACATCTGGTTTTCAAATGACCTTCAGTATTTTGACATGGAAAGAGCAGGTGGCATTACCTTGAGGTTAGTTCATTAGTTAATTAATTGCAGCAGCAGGCAGTTTGTAAACAGAAGCATAAACATTTTTGGTATGTGTTCAAAATACGGAAGTGTAGGAGAAGCACTGACTTCTTAGTTCCTTACTCTACCATCTGTAATAGAAGGTTCATTGATGTCTCTTTATGTTGCTTTATCCAGTGGTCATACATGCTATATTCCTTTTAACAACATTAAAATACTTTAGCACAATTTCTTGAACTTTTCTATTGCTGCCGATATTTTTTGCCATCTACAGAATACAATTTTGTCTTTCAGAAATACAGTTTATGACAAAATAGAATGCATCATCTCAAAACTGCATGCCATACATTACATTTTAGCATTTATTATGCATTCATCCAGAAATGCAATAATGCCTAAAATATTATAATATCTAAATGTCTAACCATCCTTTATTATACGCTGAAAGCATTTTTGCAGTTTCACATGCAACAGTTTCATTTACCATCACAGAGATTTTATTCAACTTATTTTTAACAATTTTTCATTTTCATTTAATTCAATAGCATTTCTGCCTGTACTACTCAGGTTGGTGAACCTGCCCTTGCTGACTCAAGCAGGCTAATATGGCAAACTTGCTCACACAGCATTAAATACACCGATACTTTGCAGTAGGTTGGGAGCATTTAACATGCAGCTGTACAAAAAATATGCAAGCAGAGTCACCAGTGTTAAAACAAGGTTTTAGGTGTTAAGGCTAATTGTTGTTTTGATTTGCACACAGATATTCTGCATAAAGACATTAATCAGAAATCCTATTTGTGACCACAACCCACATGTTTCATTTGTAAAATACAGCATTTCCTTTATGCAGTAGGGTATTATCAGAGGACTCATGGAATTTCAGTGCAACAGAGAATTTTGAACATGTATAGTTGCTGTTACCCACTCATAGGTCACATTCCCTTTCTCTAGGAGGGTTAGCAGTCAGGCTCTGGGTTGGTGGACTTTGTGGATTCTCTGTGGGATGCACTGTCAGAGATGCTGGGTGGGCAGATTGGTGCGACGAGGGAGAGGATTTATCTGAGCTGTGATACAGAATCGGAATTGCCTAGACACGGTAAGGCTTTGCTGTGTCTAATTAAGGTGGCTGCAAAAAAAGCAATTACCAGAAAATGGAAATTAGAATCTAAACCAACTATATTAGAAGTAGTGAATATAAGTGAGAGAGATAAAACAATTGGACTTGAGATATTTAAAAAAGGGTAGGAGCAAACTACATAGAAAAAAAAATGGGAATTGTGGGAGCAATGCATACAGGGGAGGAACAAGGTTTAAAAGAAGGCAGGACTTAAATGAGATGTGTAATGTTTTACTGAAAATGATTGGGGTAGATTATAAATGACGTATAATGTTTGCAACGTGGAGTGTGTCAGTATGGTTTGTAATGCAAAATGCTTGGAACTTGAATTGTGTCGGTGTGGTTTGTTTTCATTTATATAAATGCATGATTTCTTATGTTGCTTATGTTCTAAGTAATGGTTTAATAAATATGTTTCTTTAAAAAAAAAAGCAACCACAGAGCAGTTCAAAACTGAGGACAAAGGTCACTATTGAGCACTGTAGCATGTGCTTCAGAAGAGACTACATTAACCAGTATGCTACACTAATGTTCCCAAACTGGGCATGGGTATTTACCAGACATAAAAGGGTTCAGGATCCTGCCTACTGTGACCTATGCCATGGACACATGCTAATGGTGGTAGGGGTCTGTGTGCCTCTAATGAACAATATGTAAATCATAAAGCCCAGCAGTACTGGGATAATAACCTACTGGCTCTCCAGTGCCCAGCCTGGGTTACCTAGGATAGTTCTCTCGAGCAATAGCTGGACATAAAGCATGAACTAAAGATTACTGCACTGAATATAAGTTTACTGACAGGATGCAGCTTGGAAGAGGATAACGAGAGGAGGAGACTGAACATCCTGTGCACCCAGGAGATGATATGGAAAAGCAGTGCAGTACAGTTGTTTGGCTTGGGATCCAGGCACTACTATTCAGGGGAGGAAAGACTTGAAATGGGGTGGGAATTGTGGTTATGGACAGTTTTCTAAAGACAGTGAGGTATGTCAACAGAATTAGTGATAGACTCATTGCAGACTACCTTGTAAAGAAAGGATAGTATTCATAATCACCTTAATACCCAACAGGGTAGTGATGGCAAAGAAAATAGTGCACTCAGGAAACAGTTGCAAGACTTACTAGATAAAACAGGACAACATGAGCTGGTGTTGATAATGGGAGCTTGAATGCTCATAATAGGGCGAAGAGAAGTCAATATTGGGCCTAACTGGATCCACGTGGATGCACCAACAGGAATAAAGGAGACCGCAGTCTAGACTTCTGTCTGGCAAATGGCTTGGGGGTTGCCAATACATGGTTCAATGAGAGAGACGATCACAAAATCGCATACCAAAATGCAACTCAGGTAGACATCCTTCTAGTAAGGAAAGGACATTAGGGTAGAATCACGATCCCAAACAAAATGATTACCTTACAGCATAATCCATAAGTTGCCATAATCAGCTGCAAGAAGTGGACAGAGAAGGCTCAAAGGTCAACAAAGGCTAGACTGAAGACCTGAAAGTTGACAGTAGTGAAAGTAGAAGCGTTTGAGGAAATACTCAGGGCCATAGCTCCCCGGGAAGAGGACGCCATATGTGGATTTGAAGAATAATGGCAGCATCTGAAAACAGCATGTATGAAGACTATACAACAGATAGGCACTGAGCCAGGTTGGAAAATAAAGTACTTGTTATTGAATATCATTCATAAGGGATGCCAGCAATGACCTGCTCACCAGTCCACATGACATCAAAGCCAGATACTTCCATCAGCTTCTGAAACAATAAAACCCCAAGGAAACTGTGGGTCAACATATATAGAAAGAGAAATAGGAGCCCACCTTAGGAAAGAGAGAGATAACGAGCAGCACTAAGGAAAATGAAGCCAGGGAAAAGGGCAGTTTCAGATGAGATCACAGGAGATGTACGTTGTTGGGCGAGTTGGTGAAGAAGTGGTTCCTGAGGCTCCTCTTAGCAGTATGGATAGAAAGGCATATCCCATAAGAATGGAAAATAAGAATTCTAGTGCCAGTGTACAAGAATGAAGGGAGCATTCACAGCTGTGGGCAGTATAGCATGTCAATCTCCTGTCATACTACATGGAATCACATGAAGGTCAGCGATGAATGCTCATATTAGTAGAAAATAAAATGGGAGATGAGCAGTTCAGATTCATATCAGCATGTAGCATAACTGCCATGACGTCTGTAGTGAGACAGACAGTGGACAAGCTAAAGAGAAGGATAGAGCCCAGATAGGCATTCTTAGACTTGGAGAAAGCATTTAACTATGTTCCAAGAAAGAGGCTTTGGGCATTTATTTGATGGTTTCAAGTCCCATAGATGATAGACTTCGTGCAGGCTATGTACAAGGATCTAACAAGTATGAACAGCGTTGGGACTCTCAGAGGGGTTCCCGATGGGAGCAGGGATCTACCAGGATTCAGCTGGTCATATGGGCGATGGACTACAAACAGGTTGGAAGCAACAAATCAGCAGAGATATGGTATGCAGATGTAGCATGAGAAGCAGACTGTGACCAGGAACTTAAGCAAATTATAGGGGAATGGAATGCAAAACTGAAGGCTCATGGGAAAAACTGAGTATAGACAAGGCAGTTGCAATGTCAGCATACCAGGAAAATTAGAATCAGCTGAAAATTGAGATAGAAGGGAAAATAGTGCAACAGGTTAACAGCTTCATGTTTCTGGGATGGGTGGTTGAGAAGGGAAGTCTGAATGAGGAGGTCAAAGCTGGAATCAGAAGGGCTTCACCCAACTGGCACAGGGTGTCAGGGATACTGTACGACAGAAGAATGCCAAAGAAGCTGAAAAGTAAGGTGTACAAAACAGTGGTGCAACCAGTGCTAGTGCATGGTACAGATACCTTGGCAGTGAAGGCACAGCACACGTGAGAAAGCTAGAGGTGAGACCGATGAAGTGCTTGAAATGGGTGGCAGAATGCACATTGTGGGACAGATAAAGAAATTATGTCAATAGAACAGAAGAAAGTAGTTCCAATTTCAGAGATCAGAGAGAGAACAGAATCCTGTGGCATGGGTACAAGTACAAGAAAGCAGAAAATAATTTTGTGAAGATTTTGGAGAGTGCAACTTGCATCTATGGATGGGAAACCGAAAATTTACCCCAAGACTGCTCCCTGTACTACTGATGCACAGAGACAGCTCCTGAATGCTTTATCCCATGAATGGGTCCCCTCAAATTATCTTTGGTGTGATCACAGCTACTATCATTAGGGGTAATACATAACCATTGACCATGGAATGTTTGCTGTAACAACTGTTTAACATTCACACTATACATATGTCTAATGGGTCTACCTGTTATCAAAAACCCATTTCACCAAACTTCAAAAAACCGGGACAACTTCATCAAGCACTTACTTTCATGAACTCTTGGATCACCAGAATTTTACTCTGGGAAAGAAACCACTTGGCCACCATGTTGAACTTTGCCCTTTTTCCCAGTGTAGTGTGAGCTCGGAGTTGGTATATTTAGTTGGGGGGGTGAGGAGGTGCAGCCCCCACATGGGGGGTGTACTTGGGTGGGTTTGATTTGCTTCGGTTTCTTTATTTAGTCATGGTGGACAAGTGGTTCCTTTCCAAGAGTATAATTCCAGTGCACAAGTATTGTGCACAAATACTTTCTGCTTTTCTATCAGTATTTTACTCGTGTAATGATCTAGTCTGACATTTTGATCGGTAAGCTTTTCTTCTCAGTTGCTATTTCACAATGTCCAGTGCACACTTCTGAGAATTTCTGATTTTTTTTTTAGAATGCAAATAACTTTTACACACATCACCTGGTGCTTGAGTAATTTGTTAGTCTAAGTATACATGTAACAGTAAAGCATTTATAAATGTAAAATCACCAGACCTGATTTTCAGTGCTGCTGAAATTGATCATCCAGCCAGATATGCAGCAAATATTATTATGGCTTACAAAGTGAGAAATGGTACATATTAGGGGAAATGCTCAGTCACTTTTTTATTCCACGATGGTGCAGCGGTAGTGTTGTTGCCTCACAGCAAGAGGTTCTCCCATTTGATTCTTGGCTTGGATTGGGAGTGCCTTCTCTGTGGAGTCTGCATGTCCTCCCCGCAGTAGAGTGGGCATTCGAAAGACATGCGTTGAATGGGCGTGCCTTCGTTGAAGGTTGGGCATCGGGCTGGCAACTCGACACCATAAAAACCAACTGCCAATCATAAGTGGATCGGAGTTCCGCTATGGCGACCCCTAACTGGGAAAAGCCGAAAGACAAACAGCTCAGAGTCACTTTTTTGCCAATGAACACTTGACAAAATGTTTTATGAATGGGGTGCAAATTATAGATACCAACTCTGAGATCTCACAAAAGTGGAGAAAGGGCAAATTCCCACTCCTCCTGTCTAGCAATCCCTAACCAAAATTCAGGTGTTTTCAATGAATTGGCTTTTTGATAAGGAAAAAATAAACACTGCTGAAAAAATGTTTGCTGTAACAATTGTTTGACATTCACACTATACATATGTCTAATGGGTCTACCTGTTATCAAAAACCCATTTCACCTAACTTCAAAAAAACGGGACAACTTCGTCAAGCACTTACTTTCATGAACTCTTGGATCACCGGAATTTTACTCCGGGAAAGGAACCAAATAACATAGGTTAATTTGAGCACAAAAAGGGACACTTGTTAGATTTTCAATGGCCCAAAAGAGCAGCTAGCCTAATACCTGCCTATGAATTTGTGAAGACGAAGTAGATAAGAGGAAAAACAGACATTCAGCAAAAAGATGGATGGACTACATGAGAGAACACCTGTGACCATCCAGCATGACTGTCAATGAAGGTGGTAGTTTGGCCCTGAATGGACAGAGGAGGTGACAGTTGATAAAACATCCCGACCTCACATAGAAAATTATACTGTAGAAGAACAATGGTAATGTTAGCATTTAACTCTTAGAGAAAAGTAATTTTTAGACTGGGAACAGGCTAGTTACCTTTACCATCTCAAACACATGAAACTGTACAAGAGAATGACATCACTCAGAGACCACAATCTATACCCTAAAATCAGTGCCAGGAATAACAGAGGGAAAGATTTTGGCTTAGAGGGAACACTGTCAAAGCAAGAAATCAAACCAAAAGTAGCAATAATGTGTGGCATAACAAAAAGCAAGAAATGAAGCAATATTAAACAGATGATGGGGCATAAGAAAACAAATACCTTCTGGGGTACAAAAGAGGTAGACTGGTTGGGTCTTTTTTTCCCCCCTCACCCTGAAAATTTTGATACGACTATTTGTACTCAAGATTTATAGAGGTTACCAACCCTGAACTAGTAAAGTGGGAAATATATTTGATATTGACTTTTTTTTTATCCTGCACAATTAAAATAAAAAAATCTATACAAGATTAGCCTGATGCAAGTATCTGCTGATTAGACAGATCTCAGATGTTTGGTACAAGTTTCAATGTTGAAAATGAGTTAATCCAACACTAATGAAGAAACAAACTTTTTTATCAGTGTAATACGATGAGCAGAGGAATGTCTAGCTAGTGAATCATGAAATGGACTTGGATATGAAAGACAGATTTGGTAAAAATGAATGACACATTGAAGACATTTGTTATTATCACAGGTATTGGAATGAAATAAAATAATTGAAAAATGAAGATTATGACAGCAGTTATTCAGATATAGAGACCCATTGCAAAACTTAATCAAACCCTCAATTGCCTCCAACATGTTCCTTTGTAAACTTGCAAACCCAAAAAAATAAAAGCACACAGCCCAGAGCTGTTTGCTCCTTTAATTGTGTAGTCCTGTTTGCAAAACTATTAATATAATTGCTGTTATGTCCTTTTATAAAGCTGCCAGCGGCATCTTACTTGCATTAGCCTCAGTGTTTTATGTTTTGGATATTTAAATGCAGAAAAACACCAGAAGCAATACATCAATTAACCTTCGTGTCTGCTCCTCTCCTTTGTACACTAAGAAAAACAGAAGAGGTACATGGCTAGCAGAAAGTGCCTAAATAATACTGATGAAGCAATGTTCAGTCAGCTGTTCTAATAGCATTTTTTGCCAAAATGACATTGCAGCTTTCAGGAATTACTGAAGCAAACACACTGGCAGGGAGTTCAGGAAGATAAGCAACCTTGTGTATGCTTCATTAAATAAAATACATTCATCAAAATAAAAAGCAGCAGACATAGCGGGAGGGGGCTGTGCAGCTCGCAGACTGAAATTCAAGGCAAGGGAACACCAGACCCAAGCATGTAGTTTCTGCCTTGCGGATGGCTTCTTCCAAATATTACACCTTTTAATTACCCAGTGTTCATACTGTGTTTCGGTGATAAATAAAAGAGGTTTCAAATTTTATTCATATTTTCAGTCACTAAGATGATGCTGCGATGATTATGAAAGCAGTTCTTGGTACATTTCTGTACAATCTTACCACAAGTGGTAAAAGAGAATCTACTTGCAAATTCTGTTAATTGTAAAAGTCTAAGGAGGAAGCCCATTTTAAGCAGCATTTGTATTTTGATAAGAGAAAAATATAAATGTGTTTTCACGTGATTCAAAAATAGGAACCAGCTTCATACATGTTCATGTCTGACATGTATTTAAAATCAGATCCAATAACTGCACAAAGTGAAAGCAAACTTACTGAATCACAGGAATGACCTACCACAAATGGGAAAAAAAAAAAAAACACAATCAAAAATAATAATGATGATGATAATAATGTGTTACATTTTTTAGAGGAATGAAAGACCCTGCATCCCCCTTTTGTTATTTATATGTGTATATATATAAACCGTGAGTTTGCACAACCAGTGAAAAAGGGGAAAGTACAGTTGTGTACACTTACCATAAATGTAGATGTCCTAGTGTATTCACTGTTGCAGTCATCACCTGTGGGTTATCCCTGTTGTGGCGGGCCTTGGCTGGCCCGAATACCAGAGTCAATGTTTTTCTGTGTCAGCTGCTGTGGCTTGTGACTGACATCAGGTTGTCAGTGCTATAAAGCAAGGCAGCCCACACCAATACATCAGTTTTTCTTGCCCTAACCAGCCAGAAACCCAAATAATATGGTAGAGGTCCTGGTGGCTAAAAGCCACCTAGAAAAGCATAAGTCTCCCTAAGGAAAGCGGATATAAGGAGGATGGAAGAGGGGGGGGGGCAGGACTGCAACAGTGAATACACTCGAACATCTACATTTATGGTAAGTGTACACAACTCTACTATGTTCTTCGTATTTCACTGCTGCATTGAGGATGGCCTTTGGTCTCTCCTCCCTTATCTTGATCAGTACATTGGGGATAAGAGGAAGACAAGGGAATGCGTACGCAAAGAGGGAGTTCCAGGGGAAGGTCAAGGCATCCACCTTTCATGCTAGGTGGTGATACTCCCTGGTACAGAATATTTTTAGCTGTTGGTTGAGGTGCAAAGCAAAAAGATCCACCTCCAGAGTTCCCCACTCCTGAGTGACTTGCAAAAAGATTTCTCCGTGTAGCTGCCATTCGTGAAGGTCCAGTAAGTTTCTGCTTAAGTGGTCTGCCAGGGTGTTGCTGATCCCCAGTAGGTATTGGGCTATTAGGTGTAATCTCATGGAGGAGGCCGTCAGCCAGAGGGTCATGGATAGCCTGCACAAAGGGTAAGATTGGGTCCCTCCCTGTTTGTTGATGTACCACATTACTGTGGTGTTGTCTGTTTTGACAAGAACAACCCCTGGCCTGCGATGGGGTTTGAAGGATGTCAGAGCCTTTTGTACTGCCATCATTTCCTTCTGGGTGATGTGTAAGGGAAGGTGCTGGGCATCCCAAAGGCCTTGGGTGCACCTGCCTGCTAGGCGAGCGCCCCACGCAATGTCTGAGGCATCGGTGATAATGGTCTACCCAGTAGGGTGGAGGATGAAGGGAAGACCCTTGTTCTTGGCACAAGCCCCTGCATACCAGAGAAACTCGGCCCTTATACAGAGGATCAGAGGGGGAGATGTCTCTAGAGGCCAAGAGTGCTGACACCAAAGGTTCTTTAGATAACACTGAAGTTTTCTCATGTGAAGCCTGGCCAGAGGAATTAGAAGGATGTAAGATGCCATGTATCCCAGGGCTTGCAGGAACTTCCTTGCTGTGAGGTGACTTCTGGAAGCCAGCTGGGTAAAGTAGAGAGGCAGGAAGCTCTGCTTTTCTAGGGACAGGAAGGCCATTTAGGATGCTGTGTCCAGCAGTGATCCTAAGAAAATGATCCTCCCGGAGGGAGTTTGCTTTGATTTCTTCTCATTGATGGTGAACCTTAAGGAAGTTAGGAGGGTATTGAGAAAGAGGAGGTCCTGGAGAAGCTTTTCTTTGCACTCCACCTGAATCAGGAAAATGTTCAGATAAGGGTAAATCTGTATATTTCTGTCTTCAAAATGCTATGGCCAGGGCTAAGCATTTGGTGAATATCCTGGGAGCAGTAGATAAGCCAAAGGGTTGCACAGCAAACAAAGTGTTGTGAGCCTGCAGGATTCCCTTTTGAGGATTGGAAGTAGGCATCTTTTAGGTCTAGGGTCACTAATCAGGCATTTTTTGTCAGCATAGGCAGTAGCTGCTGCAAAGTTAGCATTTTGAAATTGGGGACCGCAAGGGAGGTGTTCAGAGTGGATACATCCAGGATGGGGTGCAAACTGCCCTCTTTTCTGGAAACAAGGAATAGTCCGGAATTAAAGCCTTTGCCTGTTTGATCTGCGGGAGCAGGTTCTACTGCCCTTTGGGATATGAGTTTGGACTTGTTTCAAAGCCTCTACCCATTGATTTGGAGGCAAGTCTGGGTACCCTCTTGGAATTGGGAGTTCGTGGAAAGAGAATTTGTATCCCTGAAAAATGATCTTTAATACCCACTGGTACTTTGTTACAGAGAGCCATTTTTCTTTCCAGAGGGAAAGCCTTCCTCCTAGCTTTTGGTGAGTGAAAGGAGGGCAGAGGGAGAGGGGTGAAAAGGGAGTCATTGAGAGTTTTTGCCATAGAAGGATGGCTTAGAACTCCCTGCCTTTGGGGAAGAAGTAGTCCACTGTTTGGTTCTCCCCTGTTCCTGGGATAGGTGTCTGGGTGGTCTGTCCCTGTGGGGCTTACCTTGCCCCTGGTCTGCTTGGTGCAGGAAAGGACCAGTGCTTAAAGGGAAAATTCCTGCAGACCTTGGAGGTTGAACGTGAAAGAAATCTTTTACTGTTTGCATAGATTTTGTTTTGTCTTCCATCTTTTTAAGCAGCTCTTCTGCTTTTACTCCAAACAAGCAGTCCTTATCCAAGGGTACATTCATTCATTTAGACTTGACATGATCAGGGAGAGGTTGTTCCTTCAACCATGCAGGTCTCCTAATGACAGATCCTGACACTACTGTCCTGCTTGAAGCTTCTTGGGTGTCATATCCACAGTGTAATGAGTGTTTGGCCATTTGACAAGTAGAGTGCAGTACATCTGCTAACTCTTTCGAATTGGCACAGTCAGGAAAGGTAGAAATCTTTTGCTTTAATAGTTCCAAATGTTTGTTGTTGATATTTTAACGTATGGAACTGACAGTTGAGTGCTCTGGTAGCCAAGGTTGCAGAGGTGTACAATTTTTTACCCCATCTGTCCAGAGCTCTGGAATCCTTGTCAGAAGGAATAGGAATCTCTGCAGAACTAGCCTTAGCTCCTTTGGGTCCCTATGTAATGACCTCTGGGTCTGCAGCAGGACTTCTGTACAGGTATTTGTGAGAATCTGGTACTCTGTAATACCTGTCAGGTTTACTGGGAGCAGGTGGGAGAATGTCAGGAGCTACGCTGGATTCATGGAAAACATCATCCACAACTTCTAAGATATGGGGGATGGCCAGGGGTTGTGATTGGCAGGTCTAGAAACTCTCAATCTTTTCTTAGACTGAGGGAAGTCCGGAGATTCCCAATGGAAATGTTCCCTGAGGGTGTGAAGGGTTTCCACAAAGGAAAGGTCTTCTGATGGGAGGCAGAAGGAATGGATTCCTCTGCATCTGAATCCTCATAAGCAGTCAGAGCTTGCTGGACCTCTTCAAAATCTGAATAATCAGATTTCTCAGAATCCTGTTGTCATTAGTTCAGGAGAAGGGCATCTTTTCCTTTTAGAAGTTGTGGCCTGACTACCCCTGATAAACGAGATAAGATCCTCCGCCATCTTAAGAATTTGGGCTTGGGGTGGTGGAGCAAGATGGTAGATTTTCTAGAAGTGGCCTGGCTTCTCGGCCTTAGAGTATCCAACGGTCTGAGAAACAGTAGTCGGATGAGAAAACATCAGTTTTTGTCTAGAATCGTAAATGCGAAAGGCCTCCTTAGAAACCAGTGCCTGAGTCATGGCTCTGGACCCAACTAAGGCAGAGACAACCAAAGGCTCAGAAGATGAAGAAAATTTCAGCATACCAGACTCCGAAATGTTCTTAGTAGAGGACTATGTAGATATCGTATCAGGCATCAGGGGCTGCGAAAATGCCTCAGTGAATTCCGGAGAACTGACAACCTGCTTAGTGTTGGCATCATTGGAAGGCTTAGCCTTGTGTGATCTGTCTCTATATCTCTACATTTTTTTCGGAATGTCTACGGATTGTTGGCTGATGGACCCCATTTTGGAAAGCGAAGGAGGAAGACGAAATTTAATGGACAATGATATAAATATATACTTGCAGAAACAAACATTCAACAAAATATTGGTCTATTTGGGAAAGATAGCATGAAGGCTGTGGATAGGTAAAATAGGACAAGGACCAAAGAGGAAGTTAGTGTAACAGGCAGTAATATAATGCTTAACTGACAATGACTGAATAGATTATAAGTGATATATAATGTTTGCAACTACAGTTGTTTCAATGGTGTGTGTGATGTATAATGTTTGCAGCTAAAGTGGTGTCAATTTCTGTTTTTCATTTCTGTAAATGCAAGACTGCTTGTGTCATATGTGATAATTTAATAAAGATTTGGGAGATGATCCTGTCCCCTCCAGCATGTTCTGTTAATTGTGGTAATGAGGTTGTGATCTCTGCCATTTATCTCCAAAAAGTAAGTAAAACAACAGAAACTCAAGCCAGCAAGAGCCGAACACTTCCAATAAATTCACCACACTTTATTCACAGTTTAGCGCTTTCTTCTCCACTACAGAGGCTTCCTCAGAACAGTGTCCCACCCAAACCCAGCCATTAAAATACCCACCCCCAATTGCTCAATTAACATTTTCATTTTTATTAAAAGCAATACACCAAGATGCAAGTTTCCACATTAATTAACCCTTGTAGTGCATTCAATAATGTGCAAATTGTGTTTTACATACATTGAATTCAATCCACAGTATAAAAATAAATATGACCAAACTATAAATTCTTTCAAACCATAAAACTATCTATTCTAAACATAAAACAATTTGTCCTTTCATAAAAACCCATACTTAACCTAAAATTTGATAGAGCTTTAAAACACTAGCAATGCTAGTAGTTTCATTGATGCCAGAGTACTGGGAGGCATTAAAATACAACTGCCATCTCAGCTCCATAACATCTAAATGGATGTCTAAAATACAACCTTGTTCATACTTCACTAACTGCTGTATGACTAAAAATTTAAAATGATGACCTTGTTTTTTTTTTGACTTGCTCACCAATTCTGAGTTTAAACCTTCTACATGTTTTACCTGCATTTTAAGTGGTCAGTAAGGAAGTAGTTTACAAACGGGAACAAGGTGTTTTTAGGCCTATATTAAGCAATGGGTTTTTGGTTAGTAATGGATGTAACAGTAATAGGATCAATCCTAATTTAAGCTTTATTTTAACATACATCAGGATGGCTAACATCATTACCGAAGTTATAAAAGGTAACTGGGAGATTTTACAATTTGATGCCAATGTAGGGGCTAAAGTTGGTAAGAGTCCGAAACTTGTCTTTAGGCGAGATAGATCCATCAAAAATATTTTTTTACACTGTGGATTGAATTAAATGTATGTAAAACACAATTTCCACATTACTGAATGCAATACAAGGGTTAATGAATGTGGAAACTTGCATCTTGGTGTATTGCTTTTAATAAAAATGAAAATGTTAATTGAATAATTGGGGGTGGGTATTTTAATGGCTGGGACACTGTTCTGACAAAGTCTCTGTAGTGGAGAAGAAAGCACTAAACAACTGTGAATAAAGTGTGGTGAATTTATTGGAAGTGTTTGACTCTTGCTGGCTTGAGTATCTCTGCCATTTATGTCTAGCAAAGCACCTCGCTGGCCCTCTTCAAGAGGGATCTTGACGAGTGGATGGGTAATGGAAAGTTCACTCCAGGGATCATTCCAGTTGCCTTACTGGATAGGTGCACTGTAAGCTAACATCAAGTGGGACTGGTGCCTGGGCAATTTTTTTTTTTTTGGGAGGCTTGTAAAGGCTCCAGGGACATTAGCCTAATACACACCTATGAACCTATGTTTAGTGTGGAAAAAAGAGATTAGGGGATACAGCACAATAGCAGAGTGGAGAAAAAAAAAAGTTGCAGACCATCCTTGATCTGACGAGAGTTGGACAGTGACAGGACAGGTCCAGACTACTGTAAGCTAAGAAAAGGCAAAAATGGAAAGGGTTGGACGTTTATGGTATAGCCTGTGTGGTAATAGAAAAGGAAGATGAATATGAGACCAGGGAAGAACATAGTCTAGTTAACTTCACCAGCTATCAGACAAACTGCTGTCAGTGTGTGGAGAGTACTGGTCATTAGACACCAGCTACACTGTAGAAACATTAGTAAAAACAGACAAATGTGGCTGGACAAGTTCAAAGAGGACTGCAGGCAGAATGATACGAGATATTATTCTCCAAACTATAGATGGGTCAATTTATGTTTTTAGAGTTTAGAAAACAGCATCATGACAGAAACTCTAGATCAAGAAGAAATTAATTTAATGCAAGAAATCATCAGAAAAAATAACATTCTAAATTTAATCAAGTAGGGAGACATTCATGCTGTGAAAATAGTCTCTGCTATGGCCAGTTAACAATTCTACAGTCTGTCTCACCAAGGAGAGAGCAGTGGAGACTAAAGGAACAAAGATAACAGTGTGGGCCTACAAAAAGTTGGACTGCAAACAGCTTGGAGTGATAGTGTGGAAGGGAATTGGAGAAAGAAGCAAAATGGGTCAGGCAAACATGTGGGAAAAAATCAGACAGCTTGCTGAAAGATATGCATGGGTGCATGTGCACAGTAAGGAAGGTAATATTCATGAGGAGACACAAGTGGCTGAGCAAGAAGTCAAGACAATACTTGGATGAAAAAGCCAAAATTATTAAAACAGAAAATCATAGGGTGAAGAAGAAATGTGGGCCTTTATTGGGCGAGTGACAGAAAGAGAGGACTTAAACAAGTGAGGAAAGCCAAAGCCAGAATTAAAAAAAAAATAGCTGAGGGAGTAAAATGGAGAGGGAAACAACTGTTAAGTACAATTCAGAAAGAAGGATGTGAATCACCAGCCTAAATAGATTGATCATGAATTGAAAGGAGATTGGTGACCACAAAAACATTAGTAAAGTACTGAACAAGTTCTTTGTCTTTGTACGTACAAGACAGGGAAAGTTACTACACCCCATAAGGAAAATGCAAAAGGATGAGAGAGAGATGGATGAACAGTCTGGGAAGGAAGGAGAAGAAAAGGAACCGAGAGACTTCATGAGGGAAAAATACAAGGCACTGATTGGATACCAACTTGAGTACTTAAACTTAGGAAGCACCTTGCAAGAACTACTCTCAGAAATATCTAAAAGCTCTCTGAACCAAGGGACAATATCTGGTGTTTGTAAAACAGCTTCATTTACCACCACAGCTTGCTCAAGAGAAGAGACAAGACCAGTCTAAGCAACAACACAGTTTGCCTAATAACTGTGTTGGGCAGGATTCTTATAGAAAGACTTAACACTTCACTGCATAGCTTCACTGGCAAAAGCAGCTTCCAGTCAACCTTACTGCAGTTTTATGAAGGTGGGAGGTTGGCATAATGGCCCAAGTTGTTTACCTTATACACACAAGGCACATGGCTTGATTCTCACATTAGGTGATTAGCCTAGTACTAATGTATGAACCTATGACTGGGTAACAGCAGAGCTATTTAAGGGAAGCTCTTGGTCTACATAATATATACGGACATCAGTAAGGATTTTGGTTCAGTACTGCATCATCCAGTTAGGATTATGCAAATTCTTATGAACCAGATGGGGAGCATACCTGAGAGGAAGTATCTCAGAGGGCGAAAGTTGGGGGGAGGGGAAGACTGTCAGAGATTGCCATTAGACTGCTACAAATGTCACCACTAGGACACAATACAGATGTGTAAAAGCTTACCATAGCAGTAAATGCCCCCCTTTACACTGTTGCAGTATCCATTACCTCTGCATTCTCTTGCCAAGGATAACCCTATGACCAGCATGTATACCAAAGCCTTTATTACTTAGGAGCATTGTACTTCTAACGTATGCTCCTCATGCAAGCATAGAGCATAAAGGTGACTTATGAACCCTCCCCAAACCAGAATTAGTGTCCCAGAAGAACCAGGATACCCTGTGGAAAAAGGAAAAAGGAAGAGAAGAATCACCTCTTGGCAAAAAAGAAAATACTACCCATGGAAAAGGGGAGAAAAGGTATGGAGTGAATACTGCAACAGTGAAAAGGTGGACATAAACTATTATGGCTAGATTTTACACAACTGTACCATATCCTTCCATATTAGTGTCGCAGTACCCATTACCACTGGGACAGTACAAAAGCTACTGTAAAGGAAGGGAGGAGGAACGCAAAGAGGAGCCCTCCACTAACCCATGAAGGCTATCCTTGGCAAATCCTGCATAGGCTCTAGAAATATCCAATTTGTAACTTTTAGTGAATGTGTGAACCAAATACAAAGCAGCAGATTCAAGTACAGAATTGGTGTCTAAACCCTTGAAGAAAGCCCCCAAGGAAGCCACTGCATTAATAGAATGAACCCTAATGGAAGCCAGCAACTGTTCACTAGGAATGGAATAGCAAAATGAAATTACCTTGGAAATTCAGAATGAGATGCCTTGCTTAGGAACTACCAAACCCAATGTCCTGGTATGAAAAGAAACAAAAAGCTGACCAGATTTATGAAAGGCCTTTGTTTTGTCTAAATATCATACGAAACACCTCCCCAAAAGCAGAATGTAGAGAGGGGAAAATGGAAAAAAGCTGGATAGACTGATTAAGAGACAGCTCATTAACCACCTTAGGCATATAAGAAAGATTTGTACAGAGAGGTGCCCTGTCTCTATGAAAACCAACAAAAGAGGGACTGCCATGAATGCCAGGGAGATCAGACACCCTCCTGGTGGAGGTTAAAGCAATCAATAAAACAGTCTTCCAGGAACAATGTTGCAAAGCAACAGGCTCAAAAAGAGCCAAGGTCAGTTTTTCAGAGGCAAAAGTAAGATCTCAAGGAGGAAGAAAGGGCTTTCTTAGGCTCGGATATGAAGGATGCCTTTCAGAATTTGCTTGACCTCTAAGCTAGTGGCCAGAGGAGAATTCAATGTCAGACAGGCCAAAACCACTTACAAGCTAGTTTTCACTAAAGAATATGCCAAGCCAGCATGTAGAGGTTTGCACAGGTAGGAAAAACCAAGGGGCCCCCCACTGAAAAGGCATCCTGATGTTAAGACACTAGACAGAAAATTTCTTCCATTTGTACATGTATGAATTTCTGCTATTCGGTTTCCTGGCCTCATGCATAACCCTAAGCATGTCCTCAGAAAATCGGTGTCAGAAAGGAATCAAAACTCTTATCACTCAGTGTCAGTTGAAAAGTGTTCAGATGTGAGTGAAGAAGAGGTGCCAGATGGAATAATAGGGGGAACGAGTGCTGTCTCGGCCAAAAGGGCATCACCAAAATGATTTCTGAGTCTCTCTCTCTCAATTTTGTGAAGAACTTTGGGAAGAAGAGGAAGGAGAGGAAAGGCATATGGGACATTCCCTTCCAGAAGACAGACATGATGTCCACTTTCTAAAACAAAGGACTTGGGACTCTAACAGAACTGAGGGAGTTGCCTGTTCAGAGTGGAGGCAAAGAGATCTACCTGAAGAATATCCCACTGATGAACTACATCCAGAAACACATCTCTGTGAAGCATCCATTCATGAGGTTCATGTCCTGGACCTGTTGAGAGAATCTGCCACAAAACTGCACTCTGAAGGGATGTAGACCACCTGCAGATTAATGGCTCTTTCCCATGCTTGAAAGGCCAGTCTGCAAAGTAGGTAAGACCTCGTGCCTCCTTGCTTGTTGAGGTACAACATGACTGTGGTGTTGTCTGTATAAATCCTTAAGGGACCTAGAATGCAGAGTGAGTAGAAAGGTTGAACTGCAAAAATGAGAGCCCTCATTTCCTCAATGTTGATGTGATCGCCCCTCTGCCAAGGGGAATCTAAGGCCATGAACCTTCAGGGTGCCTGAAGTGGCTCCTCACCACAACTATGAGGCATAACATTAGGAGTTCATGGAACAGCTGAGGAGTTAGAAGAATACCTGCACTGAGAAAGATCTGTTGAACCCACTAGTGAAATTCTAGTTTGTGACAAGGGAGCAGAGGAACCACATGCTTTAGCAGGAGATAGTCTTGAAGCTACACTGATCTTAGGTACCACTGAACCCTCCTCATATGAAGCCTGGCCCAGAAAAGCATGGGATGGTAGAGTGCATGGAAACCAGAGCCCAGAAAAAACTCCCTGGCCAAAAGGCAGGACAAGTGAAGCAGGAAAGGAAAATAGTTTGAGAGAGGCACAACCTGGGATGCAGGAAGAGAGGCTAGAATTGGAATAGTTTAGATCCTGCAGCCTAGAAAAATGTGATCCTGAAATGAAGACAACACTGACATTTGGAAGTTGAGAGTGAACCCCAGGC
The DNA here is from genome assembly GCF_019279795.1 of Protopterus annectens. Taxonomy (NCBI): domain Eukaryota; kingdom Metazoa; phylum Chordata; order Ceratodontiformes; family Protopteridae; genus Protopterus; species Protopterus annectens. The sequence continues at coordinate 105,419,762 of NC_056743.1, read as the reverse complement.
TTTAAAAAAGAAGCTGAGTAGAGTGAAGATCATACACTAGCTTGGTGTGGGATGGAGCTTGAAGTAAAAGGTCATCCAGATAGAAATATCTGAATGCCCTGATTCTGCAAAAAGCAACTAATGGAGCTAGGCATTTGGTGAACACATTTGGGGCTACTGAAAGCACAAAGGGCAAAGCAGAGAACTGAAAATGAGAGGAAGAAATAGGGGAAAAAACATTTCTGAATAGAGGGTAGATAGGAATATGAAGGTAGGTGTCCTTTAGATCCAGGGAAAATAGAAAGGCCTGTGGGGAGCAACAGAGGAAACAGAATCTGAAGAGAAAGCATTTAGAAGGATGGCACTTTGAGAATAGTGTTCAAAAAGGAAAGATCCAAGAGATGTCTCCAAGAACCTCTTTCATGGGAACCAGAAACATTCTGGAATAAAACTGTTAACCTCTTTCACACTTTGGGACTGGTTGAATGGCACTTTGATCAGACAGTCTCTGCAATACCCCCAGAAAATGAGGAAGCTGTTCTATAGGAGGTTGAGAGATATCAGAGAGAGAGAGAGAGAGAGAGAACAGTTTTCCAGGAAATCAATTAACCCTGCCAGATAATGGATAGGAACCACGAGTCTGTGGTGATCTGTTTCCAGACTGGGAAAGACCAACAGAGCCTAAAGGGTAAGGGAACCTGGCTAAGAGGAAGGGAAGGCCAAATGTCAGATGGCTGCAGACTTGACAAAAAAGGACTGCTTGTGGGGTCAAGGTGTTTGAGTAGGCTTACTGAAAAAATACACCTAGGAGCATTCTTACCCTTGGATGACTGCCTTGGTAGTCTACACAAAAAGGCAGTTTTATAGGATAGTTCCTCAAACTTGGGAATGGGAGAAACAAAGATGTACTTCAAATCATTCATGACCTTACCTTGATCATGCAATGTCTTAAAGACCTTTGCCACAGCAATGTCAAACAAATTTTGGTTATCCAGAGGAACATCCAGAAGCTTTGCCTGTACATCTGGCCAAGACTTGAAGACAGAAATAGAGCATCATTACAGAGTGCGAAGTTGCAGCCCTTCAAGACAGAGCCAAAGGCCAAGGCCACATGAGGAGACATCAGACACATAATAGCTGCATTTTACAGAGTAATGGACTTGAGTAGTGAAACCTAACAAGGACAGAGCTGAGAACTTACCCTACAATTCAGGCATATCAGAGACAATCTTCCCAATCTGGAACAGAAGATATATCTTGTCATATGGGTCTGGTAAATTAAGGCTGAAGTAGCAAAAGTATATACTGCCTTATCAATTTCTCTACATAGCTGTAACTGTCCTTATCAGGGGGAAGGAGCTTAGAAGAGGGCAACAGCCTAGAAGCCTTATAAGTAGACACAGAAACCAGCACTGGATCAGACAAAGGCATCTGTCTGTTTTCTAACGCTGTTGGTAAAACTTGGAACAAACTTCCAACTGCACTAACATCTACTACATCCACCCATCTTTTCAAGAAACAATTAAGAATTTTCATAAAATCCCAATGGCTTTGCCCATGTACCAATCCCGACTGATATTTCCCCTTGCCTTTAGGTTTTTGTACACCAAATCTTTTATTTTTGCTACTGCTCTCTTCTCTATAAATATATATAATTTGTTCTCTTCATATCCATCACTGTGCTATATCAACTTCATCGACATGACATGATAACTGACTCATGCTTATATTTGTCTCTGCTAATTTTTGCCCCAAATGACAAACAAAAATCTTCATGGTGTAACGTTACTGCTGCTGAAATAACAAGTGTAGATGAATGTATAGTTATCTAGTTGTTTTTTTATGAATGTATAGCATCCATTGTTTTTTGGTACTCTGTTTAAATTGTTTTCTCTCGGAGCTTTTCTCCTCGGGCCTCTACTGAAAATGGACATATATCCAGTTAGACTAGCCCAGTCAATAAATGTAAAATAAAATAAATAAATAAATATAATAATTTGCAAGCATCCTGCACTTTATAGAACCTATCAGGATTTTTATGAGCTGGAGGTTGTGAATCTGGTGTCAGTGAAGCAGCCAAGAAGGTATCCAACAGAGCAGCCAACACAGCAAGGATAACAGAAGGTTTAGGAGAGCGTCCATTTTTAATAAGTCACAATGCCTTTAAATTTTCCATTATACACAGGACCATGTCGCCACATGACAGTTCCTCCAAAGGAGGATCAGGACTATCAGATTCTTCCTCCCACCCATAGTCTAAAGGAGAAGGCAACTGAGAGGAGTAGGCTAGGCAGCATCAGAGTTAGAAACCTCATCTGAGGACTTGGGGTCCCCTGCCCTTTTGGGGGTAAAGCACTATGGAGGTGCATGAACTGAAACCCTCTGAGGAGGCTTCAATGCCATCAAAACATTGAACAAGGCTTGAGTGACCTGACATTCTATTCGTGAATCTCTGTATCTGACACCGCATTTCTGCCTTTTCTTCAAGTGAATGTCCCCCTTGACAACATGTGATGGTTCAAACCCCTACCTGGACTCGATCAATGTATTCTACACCTCTTCCTAATAAGCATCTGAGGAATCCCTTTAGGCCCCTCCGAGATCATCAGCCAAGGTTCCACCTCAATGTCCATGGTGGATGCTTGCAAGGCATCAGAGAAAGTGCGAAGAGCAGGTTCCATGCCAGCCTCCAAGAAGGTCTTGTCAGAAAAAAAATTGATGGTAATCCCAGGCTGTATCTGGGTTGACATCCATCTCAAGAGAGGCATCCAGTATATGCTGGACAGCAGCAGGCTCAGGCCTAGGTTTTACTGGTATTCGAGTGGTAGAATGGTGGCTCTGTCAGTGTGAATAGATTCTGCCATGCTACCTTGGACCAACAGTGAGACGTTGGCCCTCAAGATAAATGGCTAGGAAGGAAAGACAGCTAAGTAAAGTCTTGGGTGCGAAAGTCTGACAGATGGAGCACTGAATGTGGTTGTGAGATGTTCCTAAGCAAAACAGGCACCTATTAATGGTGGTTCTTATGAAGAATCTGCCTCCCACACTGACATTTCCCTTTCTTGGATGACATGTAAGCCACTGAAAAACAGAATAAAAACAAAAAGGAACCGAACAGAACAGGGTCCTTTCTGTTGAAGACAGACTCAATATAACCAGCAAAGTGAAGGGAATTCACTTATGACATAATGGCATTTGGACTGGCAGCAATGAAGTTTTGGTTTGGGGAGCATTCATATATCATCTTTATGCCCTACACTAGTGCAGGGAACATGCATCTGAAGTATGACACTCCTAGGAAATAAACACTGCTAAACAAACTACTGCCCAGACATTGGGCTATACTTGGCAGAAGATTCCAGTGGTAACAGATACTACAACAGTGATATGGAAGGACATCAATTTATTTTGTTTGCTAACTGGATGTGTAGGAATTGGTAAAAACAACCTTTGTGGCTACTATACAAGCCAAATGCATTAAGATAATTGGTACACAAAGTAGCTTTCCAGTGGATCATAGAAAATAACAGCAAAGACATATTACATTGCAAAAAATATCAAGGAAAAATACTCAGTAGAACAATGGTCATGAATTATTACATAATAACAGAGTAACCATTTTTGCAGATAATACAAGCATGTGGGCCCATGGTTCTAGATGTAAGAAAAAAGTGAAAATAGACCCCAAAACCTCTACTATAAATCATTGAAAAGACAATCAAAGTCCAGTACAGGTAAACTGCAAAGATCTGTGTTTTGGACACAACCTAAAGATCACAGAGAAGTAAGGGGCTGTTAATCTATGAAAGGTCATGGCCAGTAGAGAGCTCGAGTCCTCATCATGCTGGACCTAGACCTTGAGAATAAATAGAGGGGAGATGAGGATCAGACAGCCAAGGGCTGCTCTGTATTCTGCAGGGAACAACTGCTGGGGATGGAGTTTATGTACTGCCAAGTCTGTCACACTTACAGAATATTGTCTGTTGTATTGAATTCTACAAGGGCATCCATGGACGTGAAAATTCAACTTTTTATGAAAGACTAAAATATCTGAACTTGTACAGTATCTCTCAGATATCTTTAAGAGAAGATCTTAGTCAGGTATATAGGGCATTTAGAAACAACTACCTCTGAGAATGTTTAGGGTTATCAAAAAGTAGTAGAGAATCATCATACAACTTAAGTCAAGATTACATAGGAATGAAAGGTGTACTAATTGGTTCTCTGAGAAAGTACTTGATTCATGTAATACACTACCAAATTACATTAAAGCAAGTACTAGTTTAGATATTTTATAACAACCTGGGAAATTACTATGGGAATAACTGTTTTGTAATATTGACAGGCTAGACAGGCATTATTGACCTTACATGAAATATTTCTAAGTAATGTGTACTTGTTGATGCCCAGAAAGAATACAGCTCTGATTTAATGAGACCATGATCTTGGAAGTTCTCACTTAATATGTATATGCTTCACTGCATGGTAAAATGGATGCTGGAAAATCAGAAAACAAGTCATTATTATGAGTAAAAGGTGACATTTGGAAACAAGATCACTGCCTTGGAAAGGTGACAACTAATGAGATCTTTGGATGGGGGTCTGTGACTAAGAAATGCAGGCATGCCCTACCTGTAACATCTGTAGTCAGTCTACCAATGTTCAGTGCATCTGCATGCAGACTGTAGAACACTTCAGTTGAAAAAATCTGAAAGAGGCATCCTAAACAGTTATGAGCCTAGGACAGAGTTTTGTGGCACACACTGACTATAACAGAATTTTAGATGCCGAATTGCTATATGATACTTTCCATGTCTTATTTTGTAAGCGTTGACACCATATATCCTATCAAGATCACAGTGGTCCCTAGTATTTTCTAATTTACTAATCAGTGTTTTGTGTATGACCCTATCAAATGAAGTCTATATAAATTACATCACAGCACAATTTTCACTTATAGCTACTGTATTGTTATAGAGCATCACGTTACATATTGTCATAGATCTGTTTTTAATATATGCATGCTGTTATATGATTTTTCAAATCCCGACCTCTGCAGTTCTGACAATTTATTCAAAATTACCTTGTCCACTATTTCCGACAAAATGGAATTAAACTTATGGCTCTGTATGACTCTGGATTTGTCCTACCCCACCTTTCCCTTAAAGATGCATTTTTAACAAGTGCATGTCTCTTAATCTTGAGGAATCTCCACACAGTTAAATGGCCTAGTCCATAACAAATATAACAGTAACGTAAGCGCATGAAGTGTTCTTGGGTCATTATTACTAACGCCATCTCCTCCCTGTGCTTTGTTTGCATAGATCTTTCAATGTAATGTAACCTACTTTCAGTATCTGAAGTTACCTGGATGTCATTTAGAATTTATCACCCTCTTTGTGGAGCCAAATTGCTTTGCATACAATTTTATAAATATATTATCTCATGTTTGAGAATAACTTAGAATCTACACACATTTTATCAGTTTGTATGTCTTTACTCCTGTCACGTTATCTATAAAATGTTTTCCTACTATGTTCAATATCTTATTTATTTAGTTTACATTTAACCGGGATTGTCTGACTGAGCAAAAGCCCTTTTTCAGCAAAGGCCTGGGGAGAAAAGCTCCAAAACATAGTTACAAAAAAATATAACCATTACAAACACAGTTTAACATTATAATCATTCATAATAAAAGTTGTATAACAGTTATCATATCTATGCAGTTACAATCATCTATAAAATGTTATGAAGAATACCGCAGCAGAAGGAAAGGAGATAGTGTTAGGTAAAAAAATGATGAAGTAAACCAGTTGAAGTTGTAATTGTTTTGGTATAGAGGAGAAGAAATGATGGTAAGACAGAGGAAGTTAGGTTTGTTATTTAGTGAAGGTATATTCAAGGAGGCTGAGAACAGGCACAAATCCAGTGACTTTTTAAGTACTCTTTAGTGGCTAGTTTAAATACTTTAGGATGTGAAAGTAATCAAACTTCTTGTGGGAGTTTGTTCCAAGGAATAGAGGGATGGTAGCTGTATGTAATGGTTCCTAGTTTGGACTTGGGCTTGTAGATTTGTAAAAGGTCTTGGGTGGAGCTCCTGAGTAGTCTGGATGGGACATAGTGGGAGATTATGGTGCCTAGTGCTGGACAGTAGGATGGTGAATAAATAATGGAGTGTATAATTTGGAGCTGAGAGAGGAGTAGGTGGTGTGGTATTTCGAGCCAGTTTAGATGTTTGAGGGAGATACAGTGGTGAGGTTTGTTGTGCAGCAAATCTGGCTATTTTGTGATAGTTTGATTCAAGTTTGCTAAGTGAGGTAGAGTTAAGATATGTGCGCATTCGGGAGCAGTATGTTTGGCATGGCAAAAGATAAGCAGGTGATTGCGGTTCTAGATTCAGGGGTTAGGAATTTATTTCTGTAGAAAAGTCTTAGTTTTTGATGGGTTTTCCTGATACAGTTATTTATATGGAGATCGAATTTTAGCTGATCATCAATGGTTACTTCAAGGAGTTTAGTACTAGAGTGAGCAACTATGAGTGTGTGATTTACTGATTTTGTTTGAAAAGTAGATTTGATATGAGTAACAGTTTTGGGGAGAAAGATCAAGTTTTTTTGGGGGGGGGATTAAGCATGAGCTGATTATTGGTGAGCCATGTTTCAACAGAGTTGAAAGAAGACTGGGTACCTGTTAGAAGTTTAGAGGGTGGGTTAGCAATATTGATAACTGTGGAGTCATCTGCATATTGGACTAATGAGGATTGTGGACAAGAAGAGTAGAGTGAGTTGGTGAAGATATTGAAAAGTAGTGGTCCAAGGATGGATCCTTGGGGGACACCCATTTTCACTGGAAGGGGAGATGATAGTGAGGAGTGCCATCTTACTGACTGCTGTCAGTCAGTGAGATAACTGGAGAACTATGCTATTGTTGTAGTAGAGAAGTTGAGCTCAGAGTTTTTATTCAGTAGAAGAGGATGTGAGACAGTGTCAAAGGCTTTTGAGAGGTCAAGGAATAAGCATGAGATAAGTTTATGATTATCGAGAGGTCAAGGAATAAGCATGAAATAAGTTTATGATTATCTCTAGCTATAGAAATGGTGCTGAGAAAGGAAAGTAGAGCTGTAGTGGTACTATGTTTGGGTCCGAAACCATGCTGAGTGAGGAGTATGCCCTGTATAAGATATTGCATTGCTTGTGGATGTATACACTTTAGACAGAGGGGAGAGGATAGCTATTGGTTTGAGTGTTCTGTGGAATTGCCACCTTTGTGAATAGGTATGGTGTAGAACTGTTTCCAGATAGCAGGCACTTTAGCTTTAGAGATGGAATTAAAATAGATACTGGCAAAGCAATAGAGGGAGCAGCTAGCTGAAGAAAGTAAAATTGGAAACTGTCAACAGAAACAGAGCATGGTTCTAGTTTGGAAAGAAGAGTTTTGATGTAAGCAGTAGAGACGGCGTTAAGGAAAAATAAGTTTGCAGAGTTGGCTGTGGGTGGAAGTTCCAAGCAATTTGGAACACTGTTAGTGGAGTATTTTAGGTTAGGACTGAAAAGTTTGGCTATTGACTGAATGAAATAGGCATTGAAGGTGTTAGCAGTCTTTTTGGGAGATTTGTCAGGAGATGGATTAGGTGAAGTAGGATTATCAGGATGAAGTATTTGGTTTATGGCATTCCAGAATTTTTTTGGATCTGATTTTAGGGGAGCGTGAGGGTTATAGTAGAAGTCTTTTTCTATCTATCAATACATTTTTTTGTCTTATTTCTCAGTTCTTTATACTTTTGCAGATCTGCTGGTAGTTTAGTTTGGGTCCAAGCTTTCCAGGCTCGGTCACTGGCTGTAATGAGACAGAGTATACTTAGATAGCTAAGGGGATATAGTAGCTTTTACCCTTACTTTCCATAATGGGGCTAGTGAGTTTAAGATAATTCATAAGGTTGAGTTAAAAGCTTGAACTGCTGCATCAAGTGGAAGCTGGGTGAGGAAGTTCCAATTTATTCAGAGTAAGAGATTATTAAAAGTTTCTGGGTTGAATTTGGATAATTTACAACAGGTAATGTGGTTTAGATAAGTGGGAGGTATGTCTAAGTACCTTTATTGGAGAGTGGTCACTCAGGGAGTCAGGTGTGTTTCAGGACTATGGTATTTAGAGGGATTTGAGACAAGAATCCAGTCAATGAGTATTACTGGTAGAATGAGTGTTATTGGTATGAGGAGGCTAGGAGATAAGTTGTGAAAAGCCATATGTCTGCCCAGCTTCCTTCTTATATTTTCAGCCTCTCACCTTAATCAAGTACCTTGTTTGTTATGGAAATAGATCTTCCAGACCTTGTGTGCCTAGATCCAGATATTGCACTTATTTTTAATCTTTTGCATTCAAGTTCTCTTTCTAAATTTGACACATTCCTTTTGCAGTTTTTCCACTGAATATATCACTCCAATTACTTTTACATAGTGGCTACTTTGTTTCCATATACACTGTTATTAATCTTCTGTGCACTGATTTAGATTTCAATTTGGCAGAATTATCTATTAAAGTTTATAACCTCATGATCACTGCATATCAACAGTGATAAAACTTATCAAAGTAACAGTCATTTCCTAAGGAACATGAACAATGTCTAGCATGTTCTGTTCCCTGGAAGCTTTTTAACTATCTGAAGTACTTGCTGCTCCTGAATATTTGTTACAAATATCCCTACTAATGTTGAATCAATATTATGTTAGTCTATTTTGGTAAATTTTTAGACAACAGTCATACCGCCCAACCATACCGAATTACCTGTTTTTTTCAGAGTTTTGGGGTCCAAATAATGGGATGTCACGATTATTTTCCTTTTGCATTTTTGAGCTGACATCACATGTGCAATGATGTCAGCTCCATCAGCCTGTTGGAATTGAGCTCAAGGGCTCTCATGTATGCATTTCCGGCTGGCTGTTTAAGCGCAAACAAACAGACTGAGTATTTGATGGTACTGCTAGTGGAGTTATCTGTTTGGAGTTTTATTTGCATTCTGCACAGACCTTTTGCTGGAAGTTGGAATGGAGCTTTGCTTAAGGTATTTGGCTGGGTTGTTTAGTTCAATGTAGTATTTGTAATGAGGCATTTGCTTTGCTTAACTTTGCTGCTGCTGGAACGGAGCTTTGTGTGTGTCCATTTGGACTGGAGTTTTATTTGCTCAAGTTTGTTGCTGCTGGAACGGAGCTGTGTGTGTGTTTATTTGGAGTTTTATCTGCATAGAGTGAGTTGCTTTTGCTGGACCGGAACTCCATAATTTTGAGTGAGTTGCTTTTGCTGGAACGGAGCTTTGCTTAAGGTATTGCTGGGCTGTTTAGTTCAATGGAGTATGCTGGGCTGTTTTGTATTTGCTTTCCTTAAGTTTCTTAAAGTAAGTTGCTGGACAGGAGCTTTGCTTAAGGTATTGCTGGGCTGTTTTGTATTTGCTTTCCTTAAGTTTCTTAGAGTGAGTTTCTGGACTGGAACTTTGCTTAAGGTATTGCCGGACCAGCACTTTGCTTAAGGTATTGCTGGACTGGCACTTTGCTTAAGGTCAGCGCAGTGGTGTAGCGGTAGCATAGTTGCCTCACAGCAAGAGGTTCTCTGGTTCTATTCTCGGCTGGGTTGCCGTCTGGGTGGGGTCTGCATGTCCTCCCTGCATTCATGTGGGTTTCCCCCAATGTTACAAAGACATGCATCTGGAGCCTTTCTCCCTGGCCCTCCGCTGAAAATTGGCTTTGTTCCAAGTTGGACTTTCCCAGTTAAAGTATGTGTGTCTGTGTGTGTGTCTGTGTGTGTGTCCAAGGGAGTACACCTGGTGGCTAGAGGTACTCAGGCTCAAACCCTGTACCTTGGGTACAGGTAAAAAGAGCTTGAAGTCACTAGCCACCACCACTTGTGATTTTATGCCTCATATTTTTGTCCTAGTCCTCATTAAATTAGAAGTTATGTACCTACCATAACGTTCCATGTTAGTTGTCTTCTTCTCGCCTTCTTTCTTGCTGGATGGGTTCGGAGCCGATCCTCGGCTCCCACTCGGCCACTCTAAAAGCTCGAGAGCTAGTTTCACCGGCTCGAGGCTCCCCTATATCCCACAATGCTAGCCGGTAACTCCTCAGATCTCATTTGATAGCTAAGCCCAGCAAGGAAATTCCATAAGGAACAAAACAAACTCCTCTAGGTCTGTCCAGGCTAGGGGGAAGGAGGGTGGGACGCAAGAAAGAAGGCGAGAAGAAGACAACTAACATGGAACGTTATGGTAGGTACATAACTTCTAAATGTTAAGTTGTCTATCTCGCCTTCATTCTTGCTGGATGGGACCACGTCCCTAGCACCTTGTCCCGGGTGGCCTATCGGAACAGACTCTTGAGTACAGTGGAACCAAAGTTGGCTCGGTCCCTGGAGGCCAAGTCCAACTTATAATGAGAAATGAAGGTATTGGGAGAAGCCCAAGTAGCTGCAGAACAAATCGAATCAATAGGCAGCCTAGCTTGGAAAGCTATAGATGTGGCTAAAGCTCTAGTTGAATGAGCTCTGGGTTTGGATGGCAATTGTTGATGTCTGATCTCATACACAAGGGTAATTAATGAAGTAAGCCATCTAGAGAGAGATACTTTAGAAACTGGAAGGCCCATTCTACCTTCTGCATAAGAAACAAACAGTTGATCAGACTTCCTGAATTGTTTGGTCATGTCTAAATAGTACCTAAGTTGGCGATGAACATCTAAGGAATATAATTTTTGTTCTGACCTGTTCGAATAATTAGGGAAGAACACAGGAAGGTCAATGGTTTGATTCAAATTCGCCAGTGAAGCTACCTTAGGCAAAAAGGACGGGTTAGTACATAAGGACACCCTCTCCTTATGAAACACAAGGTAAGGGGGTCGACTACACAGAGCATGGAGTTCAGACACTCTTCTAGCTGAAGTGATAGCTACTAAAAAGAGTGTTTTCCAAGATAGTAACTTCATTGAACATGAAGCCGCAGGTTCAAAGGGGGGAAGAATTAAGGACGCTAGAGCCAAACTGAGATGCCATTGAGGAAGAGGATCCCTGATAGGTGGTTTGAGGAGAAAAACTCCCTTTAAAAAGGCTTTGCAGAGTTTGTGAGACATAATGGAGGACTCTGAGACTCCAACATGAAAGTTCGAAATTGCCGTCAATTGAACTTTGATGGTAGACGGGGACGAACCTGAGTGGAAAAGTTTGGCTGGAAAGTCTAAAACTGATTGAATGGAAGCAGTGAAAGGATCTATATTCTTTGACTGCACCCAACAGGAAAAACATTTCCACTTACTATGATAAATCTTCCGAGTGGAAGATTTATGAGAGGCTATCAAAATATCTCGAACTGAGTGAGATATTAGAGGAAGCCTGGCTAGAGTTGGAATTGGAGGAACCATGCTGTGAGGTTCAGAGAGGGGAGGGAGTTGTGCAACTGACCCGACTGATGGGTCAAGAGGTCTGGAACTGGGTCCAGATGCCAAGGTTGCTCCAACAGATAACCGTGGAGAAATGGGAACCAAACCTGTCGAGGCCAGTAAGGGGCAATGAGGATCATGGAAACTTTCTGAGCGATGGCTTTCTGTATTAGCTGAGATATCAGTGGGAAGGGTGGAAAAGCATACAGAAGTCCCCGGGGCCAATCGTGTACTACAGCGTCTCTGCTGGGGTGGCCTGGTTGGGGAAAGAGGGTGAAAAAATCGTCGCACTTGCTGTTTTGGGGAGTAGCGAAAAGGTCGCAGCAAGGCCGGCCCCACTTTTGAAAAACTTTCTCCAACACTGAATTCTTCAGAGACCACTCGTGAGGCATGAGAATAGCTCTGCTCAGTTTGTCTGCAATCACATTGGACTTCCCGGGAATGTGCGTTGCTAACAGAAACTGCTGAGAAGAAATCGCCGATTGCCACAGTTCGAGTGCCTCTCGACATAGGGGGTAAGATCTGGTTCCGCCTTGTTTGTTGATGTACCACACTACAGACATATTGTCTGTCTGAATTGCTATAATTCCCTTGGGAAGAGAGTCTTGTAAGGCTTGCAACGCTAGAAACACTGCTCTCATCTCTAGGACATTTATGTGCAAGTGGCACTCGAAAGGTTGGCACATGCCTTGGACCATCCTGCCCTGGTAATGCCCCCCCCCACCCAATCAGGGAGGTGTCCATTGTCACTGTAGCAACCGGAGGGGAAGGGACGAAAGGTCTCCCTAGGTGGAGCTGGGGAGATGTGATCCACCAAGAGAGATGGTTCTTGCACGATTGAGTTATCCGAATAGGATGGGGCATTGGAAGTCGTTGGAAAGACCATTGTGTGAAGAGCATCCATTGTAAAATTCTCATATGGAAGCGGGCTAAAGGTAGAAGAGGGATGGCCGTCGCCATAATCCCTAAGACCTTCAGGATCAGTCTGGCTTTGACTTTGTTGCTCTGTAATACCAAAGAGACTAGTCTGTGTATGTCTGCTATTCTCTGCTCTGTGAGTCTGGCTGACATGTTGATTGTGTCTAGATTTGCGCCTATGAAGGTAATAACACGACAAGGCGATAAGAGAGACTTTTCGTAATTTATTGAAATGCCTAGTGTTTGACATGTGTGAGAGGTGTAGTCTCTGGCAAGAAGCAAGAGATGCTTGGTGGGGGCTGTAAGGAGCCAGTCATCTAAATATGGAAACACCTGGAATCCTTGTCGTCTCAGATGAGAGGCGACCACTGCCATGCATTTGGTAAACACTCAGGGGGCTGTAGCGAGACCAAAGGGCAGGGCCCTGAATTGGAAATGACTGCGTCCCAGCCTGAAGCGGAGGAATCTCCTGGAGCGTCGACTCATTTTGATATGATAGTATGCATCCTGGAGATCTATTGAGCACATCCAGTTGTCCCGCCCCAAAAGGGGTAGAATGGACTGCAGCGTGACCATCCGGAACTTTGTTTTCTTGACAAACTTGTTCAAGTTGCTGAGATCCAAAATGGGTCTCCAGTCCCCTGTTTTCTTTGGAACCAAAAAGAATTTGGAGTAGATTCCGGATCCTTGTTGGTCTGCTGGAACTGGTTGAATGGCTCTTTTTGCAAGCAGCTTTGAAATTTCTAGAGCTGCTTGCTCCCTTTGACTGGGTGGAACGTCTGGAAGGGATTTTTTGGATTGCTTCGGAATGAAAAGGAATGGGATTCTGTAGCCTTCGGAAATGATAGACTGTACCCACTTGTCTTGAGTTAGGGATAGTCAGGCTTCTGGGTACAGAGATAATCTTCCCTGGACTGCCTCCGAAGGTGGACAGTCGGGCAACACCTCAGGGATGCTGGAAGGGCTTGTCGGAAAAGGTTTCTCAACTGCCCTGATTCTGCGGGCCCCCTCTGCCTCTAGGACGGCATCTACCATTATTGTTCCCCCCTCTGCTTCTAGAGGGGAATCGACTCTGTGCGTCAGGCAAATCTCCCTGAGATTGTTTGCGGAACCACATCTTTCCCCCCTTCTGGCCTTTGGGGTAAGGCCTAGGAGGAGTAGAAAAACGGACTCCGACGGCAGAGAGAGTTTTGCCATCAGTCTCGCACCTAGTCAGGGTTTCCTTCACTTGAGGACCAAAGAGGGATGATCCATCAAAAGGGGCATTAGTGAAGGACATCTTGAAAGGGTCCGCAAAGTTACATAGCCGCATCCAGGTGTGCCGACGCAAGGCTACACCTGTACCTGCCGCTCTACTCACTCCATCCATCGCATATGAAAGGAGGCGCATGGAGGAGTTATAGAATTAAGGGTCGCCAGCTGAGAGTTTATCCTATCCTGAAAACCCGCAGCTGTTGGGTCCTTTAACATTTCATTCGCTTCCTTGAGCAGATCCCTCTGAAGATGAGTGAAATGACACAGGTAATTCAGCGAGTGCATAGTAAAGGTCGCTGACGAGAACATCCGCTTCCCGTACCTGTCCATAGACCTAGACTCCTTGTTAGGAGGATGAACAGGCACTGAAGGATCAGCTAACTCCTTCTTGGTGGCCGCAGCCACCACCATAGCATCAACAGAGACGCCTTTGGTTAAAAATTCTTTGTCCTTGGGGGCAGTGATAAATTTTGATGGTCTCCTGGGGGTGGGTTCCACTGAGTCAGGAGCCGTCCAGGCCTTCTTTGCCACCACTTGCATGAGGGGGTCAAAGGGAGGGGACACCCAGGAGGTGGAAGGGCGAGAGCCAAACGCCTCAAGATACACCGGTTCATCCTTTGAAGGGTTGAGGGCTGGCCAATTCCCCCTCTGTTTTAAGATTTCAAGGATGTCTGCAAAGGAGACATCTTCAGAGGGGGAACGAGGGGAACCTTCAGAATCCTCTAAATCAGTGTCAGAGGTGACAGACTCAGGGGTGTCAATGTGCTTCCTCTTGCACCGCCTCTTCCTAGGGGGCTCTCCCACGGGGTCAGGAGAGGCCTCGGAAGAGGAGGAGATCCCCACTGGGGGTACTTGAGGAGCTGGCTCTCTATGGTCCGGGATGAGAGAGTGAGCAAAAATCACCGGAGGCACCGTGGAGGGAGGGGCAGAAGGAGCCGACTGTGGAGTTGAACCTGGTTCTAACACACTCCTCATGACCTCGAAGGTACCCCTGTCAGGCAGAGCCAGAGGTCTCCGCTCCGAAAAGCTGGAAACCTCCCCCGGCACCGACAGTGATGGCTCCGAGGCCGATGTCGGAGCCGAACTCACCAGCACCGAAGCACCGAGAGGGAGAGCGGGGTCGGACAAGGGTCCGATGCCACTCGCCCCCTCGGAGCCGATGAGGGAAGTCCGGCGCCGAGATTCTTCCAAGGAAGACACCGGAGCAGACAACGGCACCGAAGAGAAAGGTATCGGTTCCGACGCCACCACAGTCTTGGTTCCGAGCCGCCCCGGCTCCGAACTCAGAAGAGTCAGAGGAGGAACATTTTGAGTAATGGGAATAGTCCTCGACTGTTGAATTGGACTTTGAAGCATCTGGGCCAGCGCCTCGGACTTAAGAAGTCGACTCACTACCGTCTGAAGGTCATGATCTGATAGTCTCGACAACCTAGAGGAGTGAGATCTATGGCTCCATTCAGACAGCAATGGTGATGCTGGAGCCGAATGAATGTAGCCAATAGATGGAGATCGAGACCTTTTCCTGGAGGTCGGTTCCGACAATTTGATCGGAGCCGACTCAGCGATGTCTTCATCGGCTCTGGCCGGAGCCGAGGAAATAGTAGGGGCATGAGTTCAAGAGTCATTGGCTCTGGCCGGAGCCGATGATCGAACAGCCTTCGGACCTCCAGAAGACGGCTCAGAGACTGGAGCCGAAGGTCTGGGAGGCTTCGAGGGTTTCCCCGAGGATTGAGTCGAGGGACCCTCAGGCTTCAATAAGCCCCTTAGAATGAGCTTATTTTTACGCTCCTGCAGGATTCGAGGGCTGAAGCCATGGCAAACAGCACATGAGTCCTGCAGGTGCAAAGGTCCCAGACAGTATACACAAGAAGTGTGACCGTCTGTCAGACATCTTCTGACAGCACGAGTCACACTTCTTAAAGCCTGAGACCTTCGATTCCTTGGACATGTCCAAAGAAAAAAACAAGGTGTAACCACACAATCACACACATACATCTATTACACCTGTTAACAATTTAAATGAAATTAAATTTTATTAAATTAGTAACTAACTTAGAAAAATTAAATCCCTACAAAACACAGTCACTCCAACTACTAGAAAGGGAGGGACTGGGCCTAAAGCCCAAGGGAATAAGTTTAGTAAATTTTGGAAATAACAGGGGAAACTAGGACTATAGAAAGGAAGGAAACTACTTAACTCTTAATTTTATGAGGAAAAGCTAACTTAAAAGGGGTGTGTATCTAAGATACAATTAGTTATTTTAAACTAATCTGACAAGCCGGTGAAAAGCACCTCGATCGCTGTAGCGGCAAACGAGATCTGGGGAGTTACCACCTAGCATTGTGGGATATAGGGGAGCCTCGAGCCGGTGAAACTAGCTCACAAGCTTTTAGAGTGGCTGAGTCGGAGCCGAGGATCGGCTCCAAACCCATCCAGCAAGAATGAAGGTGAGATAGAAAACTTAACATTCTGTGGTTTTAGGATTTTTGTGGCAAATCACTGAAGGATTGAATTCACTAAATAATGACAAGCATTTGAATTTCAGACTTCATATTCTTCAGAAAATAAGTGGTAACACAAAACCTTTTATTCTAGCAAATTCCTAAGTTTATAAGATCAGTATTTGAAAGTTGTCCCTATTTTGGGGTTGTATTCCCCCATTATTGGATTTGTCCATGTTTTTTGTGCTAAGACATTGAGAGCTATGGTGAGAAGTGAGAACTGAATTCAGTAAATGCTAGCCATTTAAGTTTCAGTCTTCGTGTCTTTCAGAAAACTGCTGATTTGGCATAATGGTATGTTGCTCAGTGTAGTGCACAGGATCCTGGGTTCAAAACTTGGCAGTGAAATGCATGGTGGTAACACATTTTATTTTAGCAACTTTCCAAAATTATACAAGCAATGTTTAAAATGTGTCCCTAATTTAAGTTTTGTCATTATTGGTTCAATCATGCATTTTGTTTCATTGCCTACTGGAAAAATGTTTAAACAATAAGTTTAAAATGTGCTCTAACTCAAGTCTAACAAGTGTGCTGTATATACAAGGAATATAATTTAATAAAGTCAGGAAGGTGCATCAAAGAACACATGTATGTTTCTTGTTTTGTGTGCAAGGGGCCAATGATTTTAAACCAGCCCAAAGGTATTCTTTATCTACCACTGGCCAGATGCATTTTCTTTGGATGTGGTGTGGGTTTCAATGCTGTTTCAATGAATGAGAGTTTCAAGAGCAGAGAAGTTTTAATGCCAAGTCTATTTTCATTGTGAGACAGTGTTGCTTTGTTTAGCAGAGGTCTATTGGTGTTCGTGCATTGTGCTGTAAAATGTAAAAATAAAATCCAAATAATCATTGTAGAAGTAAACGGTCTATGTTAAATGTTCAAACATCCAAAATGTCGAACATTACATGGTCGAGACCAAATGTTCGACATTTGGATGTTCGAACATCAAATAAAAAAAAGTAAAAAAAGAAAAAACACTAACAGCGTAAGCAGGGGGGCAAGTCCCCCTGCACCCCCCACTTGCAGAGCTGTGCCCCCCATACCCCCCTACTTAAATATACCAACTCCGAGACCACAATTCAGTGCAGAAAAGGTAAATTCTCCCTATCTATACCGTACGGTGCCATTGAAAGTCTATCATCAAACATTCAAAATTTTGAACATTTGGTCTCAACCATGTAACATTCAAAATTTTGAGCGTTCGAAGATTTGTTAGGTACCTGAAGTAAAGCAGTATGCACACATTAGTGTTTATGGTAAATGGGGTGAAATAGCCAGGTAATGGGACATTGGAATGGCTGCAGGGGGACTTCGGTGCTATATTTGAGTTGTCTATTCTTCAGTTTGTGTTTGAAAGTTGCTATCCCACAATTCCATCGGAGTGTGTGTGTGTTATGCAAATATGTACACAAATTTTATGTTAATCGGCAGACAGATTTGTACCTATTTTTCATGGGCCTTGTCCAAATTTTTGATGTTTCCAGGTTGAGAGGTATGTCAACAGTCATTATTTTCCCACCAGTGTTTCATGCAAGAAATATCTGAATGCCCCTAGGCCATCAGCACTTGCCTTTGGTGGTCTATACACTCCAATTGTTATATGTTCTAGGGTTGTCTTTATTGTCACAGTCACACAATCTATAGTATTGGTGCTATTGCCACCTGTTTTTTTTTTGTTAGAATGTCTTTTAAAGTAAAAACATTTATACCCAGACAGAACTGGTTTTCAGTCACTGTTCTTTAAATGTGTTTCACAAATAATATCATTCTTGTGGGAACATAGTACATGCTCAAATTAGAAACTTTGTTTCAAATGCTCCTCGCATTATCAACCAGAACCCCACTAAATGTTGCTATCTGTGAACTGTTAAATTTCTGACCTGGTAAAAATCCTGTCTGGTGTTATTCAAATATTGTTAAATATCTGCTGCAAAAATTCTCCTATGGCATCTTGTATAAAGACTTGTTCCCTAATTCAGAACCTTTTATTCATGTAGGTATTTACCCACAAAAATCTTCTCATTCATGCTGACCTGACTCTCCTGTGTGAGATTTGTGAAAAATATGTCTCAACACCTCAACAAACTATGCTAAAAAGATTACAAGTTCTCTACTAACAGTCAGAGTCCTTGAAGATGAGATCATTTGTATACTTCCTTACATTAAGGCATTGTAAGATGTTTCTCACATCCTGTAGCTTTGTTTCTGGCAAGCATAACACTATTTAATGTTCATTATATTCTCTAGAAATGTTTCAGTTCCTCTAATAACTGGTCTCCAATTAAAAGCTTATTATTTCTGACCAGTTCAGAAGAATTTCCAACTTCTAATTCAGTACTATCTGCTGTATCAGTTGTTACAAAGGAATGATCTTCATCACCATTAGTTTTATCAATCTCACGGTTTTCATTGCTTATTACATTTGCAAGCATAAAATTCTCATCTTACTGTCTTTTTACTTCCACAGCTAGACTCACATTGTCAACTTTGGTCCGTCTTTTTTTGTCTTACAGCAATGTTCTTCAGTCCCTTCAAGTTCAGTCTTGATTTCTTCCCTTTCATGTGCCCCTTGCTTCTTTTTTTCTACATTCTCTGCTGGAAAAATGGTGCCCTTTTGTGCAGGCTGAATGTCTTCTGATTAAATATTCCCTGTACTAAATGCATTACATAACAAAACAGTGCACTTTTTAGTATATTTTCTCTTTACATGATAGACATTACGCAATTTATTTTTCTTGATTTTTTTGTTGTGAAGTTTTCCCTTTATTTTCTTCTATATGCTCAGAATCCTCAGATTGCTGAATACTTGTATCCTGAATGACAAAGCAGCCATTAGGAGTGTCGTGTTTAATAGGGGTTAAGTGATCTTTACTGACCATAGATATTTAGTTTTCTAAATGTGTTCTAACTGCACTTTGCCTACTATTTCTCATCAGTCCAGTCATTATTATGCATCAAAGTTTTCCAAGTTGTGACAATTTGCACAGTTGCAATTATCAGCAAGTCCAGATTTACTACTACTAATTGTAAGCAAATCATCGATCACCTGTTGACGTGAGCACAGCTTATCAAGTGTTACCTTTAAATATACATAGCATTTAGTACACTGTACAAGATGTGCTTTAGTAAATCATTAATGGCATACTCATTTAAGGAATCAATTCTTGGCAACAAAGAATTGTAAAACAAAGACCAATCAAAATCAGCCACTATAGAATTCAAAGAAATTTTAAGTTATCTTCTATGAGAAAAATCACACAAACAATATGCAAGTAAACATTAAATTAAGTAGACTAAATTCTTCACTATGATGTATCATACCAGTTATGCCAGTCATACAAACACTATTTCCTTTATATTTTGCACACTACGACCTTGTTATAACTGTAAAGATCAATAAATCACAAACGAACACAAGAATTCTGGATTGTCCTGTCTACAGTCTGTATGAATTTAAAGCGGACTAGGGCCCTGGGGATGTTTGAGTTTGCCTTTCTGATATTTATTCTTTTCAGTTTTATCTGATGAAGTCAATGAATAGACGAAAACGCATGTAAAGATTTTAAAAGCGTTCATGTTTGGCATGTACGTATATTTTTTCCGTTTGTGGCTACAATAAACGCTTTGGAATATTAAGTGGTTATACCTCTTCATGTTTCTGCACATTTTTGGATTTCTTATTAGTAACTTTGTGCAGGTACCTTTTGTTGGATTTATTCTTTTCAGTGAAAATAAGTGGTAAAACAGAAAAATGTAAAATCAAAATAAATCTTCCTGTCTACAATACATCCCTTTCTTCTTATAAACAGAGAAAAACATAAGTAAAACATTTAAATTTAAATAAAATTACATCTTCTCAACCAGTCAATTGCACAGTTAATCACAAACCAAGACAGGATAGTTTCAGATAAGCTTTAGATATTTGCAGTTGAGAGATGTCATTTAATCCTGAATAATGATGCTTTGCTTGGCAGAATCAAATGTATGAAATGTAAAATCTTTAAGCTCATTCACAATATGTGCAGCATTATCAAAATTATAATTCTTTGTAGACCACTGGGATTTAATCATTCTGATAAATCTGCTTAGGGCAGCCAAGAGTAAAATAAATATAGATAAATGTGGATATAAAAACAAGTTGAATTTGAATATTAAATAAAGAGTGCTGTAGCCTGAAAACTGTTAAAGGCTTGTCTTCCTACTAATCTTTTATGCAACTTTCAATAACTCATGTTCTTTTTTTTTCTAAAAAAAGCATTCTTGTTTAACACTTATTCATTCACTTCTCTTTCTCTTGATGAGCTGACAAGGTTTCAGGTATCTATACTAAATGATGGTCATTGGACAACCTGCCAAAGGAAAAGCCTTCAACACCTTTGTCCCTTTACCAAAGATTTACTACACTGACATAATAAATTTAGAATAGGTTTCTTTTGTCTAGTTACCCGACAGTTTAGTTTACTTTCACCACTTACTTCGTTATCTACTATAGCCCTTGCCAAAAAGCAAGGAATGTGTTCTCCACTGTGGGAATAAGGAATACCTGCCAGCAAGTTGAAATACCTAAACTTCAACATTCCTATTATAGCTATGCTTCCCAGTTTTCTTTACCTGCGTCATATGCTCTCTCACTATACGCATAACCACTGCTGTTCTTTATGACATTTTGGTTACATCCCCTATAACTAATTAATAAGGAGTATCCTTGTGCTGTCATTATTCTTTTACAAAGTTTAATAAACTGCTTCAAATGGGCTGAAACTAGTGGAATACTGGGATACCTCCCTCATGACATATAACAGATAATGCAACAAGATATCCTAGTGGTTCCCCATACTTGTCAACCACCTGACAAATTTTTCAATATTTTATTAAAATGTTAAATCAAACTTCCTTAATGGGTTTATGTACTGTGTTATGTATCAAAGTTTTAAGCAGTTTGATTTGCAACAGTTGGAAGAGCTCATGCATGACTTTAGACATAAACGGGCTCCCTTGATCTGTTAGAATTTCCTTAAGGATCATCATTCTGCTAAACATAAGTATCAGCCATCTTGTGCTGGGTTTGCAGAGGTTCTACTCAATAGCACAGTCTCAGCATAATGGGTATTATAATCCATTAACATTTGAATATATTGAAACCCTTTAGAAATCTTGACAGACCTACCAAATCCAAGTCAAAGGGATCACCTATTGGTGTGGATAATAGAGTCTAGAAAAGGCTTTACAACAAGACACAAATATCTTTCTATGGCAGAAAAAATCAGGCCAATAGAACCTTTGTATGACTTACTGCCTGTCCTTTTCCTCCCCTCAAGTGATTTTCTAATACCAGTCAATCGGTCAGAGATTAACATGGTTTTTGAAGGCTTGGGGCAGTAACAGTCTCAGCTATCTATTCCCCTTTCTTTTCTATGTAATAAGTGATCTCTCAAAGCAGTGTTTGGTTCAAAATGTAGAAATGGGAGTTTTTTGACCTGTATAATATAACAAGCTTATTTAGAGCTTATGCCCCAACTCTGGCTTTCGTTAAGGTGGGATTCCTAAGACAAAATTTGGCTCCAATAACATTGTAGAGTTATAACAGCAGAAGGTCTGGTCAGGAATGCCACATGCGTTGTTTGATTGAAATATCATGATTTTCAAAAATAAACATTCACAATGAAAAAACACTTCATCAGGTTAAAAGTGCAACATCATCACCCTAATCAACCTCGTTTATAAACATTTGCTTGTTCTGGTACATAATCAATTGCAACATTTGAAGACAAAGTAAATCCAAGAATGAAATAGTTAATGCATAGGACTTCAGGCACACAAACACACATGCAGACATTGATATATCTAATCATCTATTGTGTGCGTGTTGGGGAGGGGGATCTGTTCATTTAATTGAAAACTCAAAATATTAACTCCCAAAATGTTGAAAACAGGAATTTGCCCTTCCCCCACTGTTGTGCAATTCCTGAGTTGGTATATATAATTAGTAAGGATGTAGGGGGGCACTACCCTCCACATGGGAGGGTGCAGGGGGGGGGGCTTGCCCCTCACACTAAATATGTTTTAATATTTTAAGTTTTCCATATTCCGGATTTCTGCATTTTGAGTCTTCCATATTATCACGAAGACCTAATAAAATATGAATACTTATTTATTCATTTGGATTTAGTATTTAGTTTTTCATGTTCAAGTAAGGTTTAACACTGGTCACAGAATTCAGACAATGCTATTTTATTTGCCATAAGCACAACCATCCTGCCTGTTTCTAATTATATGATGTCTAACATCAGAATAAGGGTTCTGCTGTACAGTACTTTATGCTCCTTTCACTGCAGCCAACATAAAATGGTGATCACTGATTGCTTAATATTCTTGACCTTAGTTTGATACAAAGAAAATTAAACAGTGTTGTAGGTCATTTAAACATTGGGTCATTAACATGGTGACAATGGCAGCATTTTTAGCAGGGGTCCTCACTGGAGAGTATGCATTCCATGTTTTAAGACTGATTTCTGTTTTAGACTAGCAGCTCTTTAAACATAACAATATAGTTTCATTTACATATGACATCTTAGTTCAGAGCATGTCAAAATGTTCCAGTTTCTGCTAAGATTGTTACTGTATAGAAGGCATATTGTGCATGTTACTGGAAAAGCTGGTCCTTACAGAAAGATTTTCTATTCACATGTGTGCCATTTGCAGCCCTTCTAGAGATTCACCTCTATCATGACACTCGCCATTAACTATCATGTATTCTTTCTAGTTGGTTAGTATTCTAACCATTATGTGTGAAGTCTTTCAAACATATAATCAAACCCATTACAAAAATATTGAGTCATGAACAGTTAACTGACTCATTAACATCTTAATACAAACACAAATAAATAAAATATTCAGAAAAATACAACAAACTGGAAACAACTCCACCACACAAGTCCACAGCAACGCTTAGTTCCAATAAAGCTATATTCTGGTATCTCGGCTTTTTGCCTTCTAAGGAATAACTCATTCATCAAACACCCACCTTATTTATATACCAAGAGCTCTTACAAAACAATTATTCAATTACCCTATTACATCAATGAATAAAAATTATCCATTCATTTAAACAGACCAACCTGTCACTTATGAAACAATAAAAAAAAAAACTTTATACAAATGACATTCATTTCTTCATTAATTTAGTACTTCATTTATAAAAAAAACTATATTACAAGTTTAAATTGCTATCAATATTAGTTCCCCTAGGATGAAGTGTCCTATAGTTAATAATCATTCTGTATTCTAATCTATCAAGTTCATCACTAAAGCTACACCCATACTTCAAAAGTGGCCATGCCTGTACACTAAAAACAGGCTAGTTTCAAATCCCCATGTACAAATACAAAATGGTTAGCTACTGGACTGTTCATATTATGCCTTCTAATATCTCCCAAATATTCCATTATTCTAAATGTTGTCTTTCTTTTGGTTTGTCAAGTATACCATTTGGTATTCTGGCAACCACATCCAATAATGTACACAACCCCCTGGGAGCTACAACTAAACGGTTCTCTGGCTTTATATAAATCAGCCATTGAACTTAAAACCATTTAAGTTCTTCACCCTACCACACACTGAGCAATTCCAACATGCTCATGCCCCACTCAGTCACCCATTCTACGGATCTGCCCATCCCAATTCAACAGTTCCTTCAAATTATTATACCTTCTATAGGAAAAAGTTGTGTGCCTGGGAAAAAGGTGTCCTACAGTCATATCCCCTGATACCATATACCAAGATTCCTTAACCATTTTCTCCAAAATATTTGAAAATGGGGAATACTTAGTGACAAAAAACAATCTATCCTCCCTTTTATTACCTCTCACATTCTCCCCATGTTAACTCAAACACCTATCACTAGACCCCCTGTGCCTGCCTTGAATTCTATTACGAGCTTCCATTAAAACAGTTTCAGAATACCAGCGTAAGCTTAATCTCTTCTAAACCTCATTCAAAAATGCTTCCTTAAGCCTAACATCTAAGGTATTCCAATAAATCCTTCTAAATTCACCATATGGTTAAGACAGCAGAGCTGTTTCCAGTTTGTTGGTCATTCGTAACATCTGAATGTTATTTGATTAGCCAAAGTCTGATTCTGCTGTTTCAAGGATGTTAGCACAACAGGCCTGTCTGACAAATTTGTAGACAGTCTTCCTTACAATCAGCACTAATGAAAACTTTGACTATACATACCTTTAACAATATGATGCATCTGCTCTCTAAGAACATATCCAGAGTAGTCATACTTTAGCTTAAGAACATATCCAGAGTAGTCATACTTTAGCATTTAAGAAGCAAGTGTCTTAATTTCATGGCTACAATCACCATCTGCAGAGAGCAAAACATAACTACAGAACTTAAGAATAAAAGGTTGTCAAATACATTTAAATTCATAAAACAGATGAAAAATAGTTTGTGCAACAATTTTTACTCTTGTTACAGCAAATTTAATAGAAACAGATCAGATACAGTACAGCATTCCATAAGTTGCAACATGGTAAAGGTAGTTTTGAGTAAAAGAACGCAACAAACAAGGCCTTTGAAACTCTTATCCACTGTTGCTCTCCCTGGTGTGGAGCTTTATCCACAAACTCATCTCACACAATGGCAAACCTGGTGTGCTGGAGAACCAATCATTCCTTACATTTCATGGGTAGTGCAATGTCAAAGGCAACGTAAACAGTTTGTGTGCATGTGTGGGAGACAGCCTCCACAATGGGGTTTCCGAGGGAGGCAGCCTCCACAATGGGGTTTCAGGGAAGCATACACCCTGCAAAACGTGTTTCATGTAATATAAAGTAATATGAATTTGAAATAATTTTTTTTTTCATTTTGATGTTTCATATTTAACTTTCAAAATGGTTCTAAATGAATGCTGAATTAGTATTTGACAGTCTTGAATGTACTAACATCATAGTGGCCAAGAGTTAAATTTTTTAATCAACCTTTTGCAACATTTTAAAACAATGAACATTTTTCAGCTGTTATGCTACAAGTAAACCCATAAAATTCAGTCTACCAAAGACTAACATTTTATACTTCACATCCCTGATTGTCATAGCAAAATAACACAGTCTACCAGTGTATCCTCAAGCATATGTAACATTAATGCTGTCAAATGTTATAAACTAGTGTGTTTCATAAACCCCACAAAACAGTCCCCATTTTAAGAGGATTACATTTAGCAAGCACTGCACACAGCAACAACCCACCTACTTAGACTTGCATGTTTTTCCAGGGAAGGATGGACCTTTTCACCTCAGTTTTCACATACCTGATGGACACCCCAACAATATAAAAGTAGCACTGCAAAATGCCAGGCTTTCTTAAACTTGAGGTCATTGGCCTTTATTACAAAAACCTGGAGTGACAGCACTTCCACCATTACAGAGTTCAGGGCGTATCATGATTTCAAATCTACTGGCAACTGTGTGGGGGGGGGTTCCAGATTTATTTCAACTATGCTGTCTCTCATCAGATTCTGCATGAAACAAGTCTGACTGGTTGAAATCTTTCTTACACTCACTAAAATTAACTACCACATTATAGCAAATTACAGATCCCTATTTACGACATTGTCAAAACATACCAAATAACTTAACTAGTTAGAAACTTTAGCAGTCAAACTAACATTTTTCATATGGTGATTCAACTACCTACCCAAGCTGGGAAATATTTCCTGTCAACATATATGTCCATAGATTTGTGGACTTCGTAAATGCCAATGAGCTTGACCAAGTTGTGCCCCCTACCCACCAGAGGTGGATCTTATCCTCACAAACATTTCTCCTAATTGCACAAGCCAACTTGTTTTCCCCTCACGAGTCAAAGCTAAACATCTCACTTCGATCTCTATGAAAACCAGCTGTGTGGCCCTTATGTCTTTACATTTAAGGATTACTCCAAAACCAATTAGTAACTATATGCAGTTCTTATTGATCATCACAAAAGGTAAGCGCTTCAGCAAACCTTGTAAATGCAGCTGCTGCCAACTTCTTTGATATTTATTCCGCCTTGGATAGATGCATTGAAGTACACATACCAACCTATTATAAGTGTAACAGCATGCTGCAATCTGAAACCTGGACCTAACAAAACAGAGTTTAAGCTGTACGGGCTACTCTCAATTCCTATCTTTTGTCTTGAAACAAATCAACATCTTTGTAGATAAGGACACCCTCCTCGAAGTGAGGGAACTCAAATGGCAACTTTTGTTGAACATAGAAACAAATCCCAGCCTCAATGAAAATCTTAATATTCAGAGTGCATTACACTGATACAAACTACCACACCAACATACTCCCCCCACTCCATTCACCATAACCGTGCCACTCCTCAACCTTCCATGGATAATTTCCAAGCATACCACTTTTTAACATAGTCTCAGACCATTTTGTGATTTCTTTTCAGTGAGCACTCTCCTTTGGCCCCCAGGGATTTTCTTTGCTCACTTTCAGACACTCAATTCCCTTTTGGTTTGCTTCCTCGGCAGACCTTCTCCCATGACCTCTTCAGTCACAGCCACACTTTTTTTTTTTTTTTTTTGTTTCTTTTTCCTTTTTTCCTCCTTACTATTGGACCCTAATTTTTAGTGAGCTTTTTAAACATTGCACATTGGCTCCATTCATCTCCGCGCACCACTGCACACGAGTGACCCCCCTTTCTCTTTCATCAGGCACTATACCCATTAGTCTTTTCCACTTCACCAACACGTATTCATTGGCTGCTCAGATCCTTTCAATCATTGGTTCTTACTCCACTAAAGCTCAACAACTGGGCACTTCTGTTAGCTTAAAGGTTGGCTGTTTAATTTTATACATGTTCAACTACTGGCTACCTTATAATACTGTGTAACTTCCTGTATCTGAGTTACCACAAATGCATTCCTATTTAATTGCTACTGCTCTTTAAACCATGCCATTTTTCCTGATAAAGCCCCACAAATAAAGGATGAAAGCATTTAAAATACAATGTTTTTTGCCTCTGCAAGACACATTTTTTGTTATTCCTAGTGTTGTTTCCAGGTGTAAAACTAAACCAATATACTCAAACTACCAAATCAGCAAGCTATAAGAAAAAGACAATGCTCCTGGCAATCAATAAAAGATGTATAATGTTGACAACTGCAGTTGTTTCAGTGGTGCCTGTGATGTAAACTCTTTGCAACTAAAGTGATATTATGTATGTTTTTCATTTATGTAAATGTAAGATTACCTTTCTCATGTGTGTAAATTTAATAAAGATGTTTGAAAAAAAATAAAATAAAAGATGTCCATATCACCAGTATAAAAGGGATTTAAAACCGGTAAGCATCTCAAACTTAGCATTAGGAAATGTAAAGTCAATTATCAAGATAGTGTAGCAACTAATTCAAAAGACAACCATAAGACCTTCTTCAGCTACATTAATAGGTTTACAATTTAGCATTGAACTGGTCTCCAATAATACCTCTATGACCTCAAGGTTATTGCTAAAATTCTTGCATAAAAATTCACTTCCAACTTCATTCCATCCATCATCCCTCTCTCTGTACACACAAACACACACACCCCACCCACCATCTAAAATCAATTTGGACAAAGACTTTTTAGCACTTTCTAAAATTAAAAGAATTACTTCCATGGATCCTGAAAATATCCCAAGAAGTCTGCTGAGAAGTATGAGCTCCTGTTTAGCAAAACTCCTCAATCAGACCTTCAACCTGTCTCTTTCTCTCCACTGATTATACCCATAAGCTTTGGAGAATGACAGTATTGCTATTGCATAAAGGTGGTCACTCTAATGACGCTGGGAATTATATAACCGTTAGTTTCACCAGTATTCTCTGCAAAACTATGTAATATATTATAATTTAACCAATAAACATTTAAATTATGTGCCTGATACAACACTACTTGAATTTTGCAAGACAGATAAGGCTTGCTCAACCTGGTTGTGCTCTTTGACCAAGTTACTGAAGTCATGGATAAGGGGTACACAGTCCACACTGCTTAGCTGGAGCTTGCCCAAGGCCTATAACACTTTCTCCCATGCTGTAATTATTGACAACCTCTTCCAACCAAACTTTAGCACACACAGTGTTCATCATATTGGTAAATGGCTGTTGGAAAGTACCATAAATTAAGGTATCCCACAATGATCACTCACTTTGGCCAGAGGGGGCAAACTTGCTGGCAGTCCAAATCTCTGAAATGACACACCACATGAATTGAAGCATCCTCACACATACCTGTAACTGAGGGGAAAGGACCTGCCCCCCCCACACACTTTTTTGTAATATCTTTCTGAGACAAATGTGTACATCATGGAAGTACTGTAAACCATGTTTGTAATCTAGGATTGGTTATCAAATCCTGTTCGGATTCTTAATTTCTCCAACAAGGGATATCCAGAAAAATGCTTGGGTTAGAGATAAGCATAATGGTGATGGTGTTTACCTCACAGATATGAAGTAAAGGGTCTGATTCTCAACTTTGAGATAAACTAGGTAGGATTAAAATTGCCCTCAAGGGCAGATAGTCTAGTACTTGCTTATGAACCACGGGCTTATCCTCAACACCAATACATGCAGCAGTTTCCTATGGTAAATCAAGGATTCCTGTATGTCATATGGCAATATTGCCAGCCCAGCTATCTGGAATTTTGCAAACATGTCATTTACGAATATCAACATGATTCATATACTTGTCTTACAAATGTATTAGAACTATAGGTTATGTGTATATTAAACTACAGGTACAGAAGTGTGTATTGAACAGGGTTTGTACAGTAGTGAGCTTTGATGTGGCCACAGTGTACCCTACTGGAAAAGAACAGATGTATATAAACTACATACCTGTGCAAATGTATATGTTTTAACAGTAGAAACTAGAATGCACAGAGTTAACTAGCAAAACTTCAAGAAAATTGTTGAAATTAAATTGTTTTACAATTGGGCTATAAATGTTATATCTCAGTTTCAGTGCAGTAGCAGACACAATGTTTAGAGCTAGAAGTTTTTTGTATTGTCTTGAAAGAGAAGTAATTACTAGGTTTGAGAAGGAGAAGTATTTTATTATTATATAACTTCCAGGATCTACAAACATCTGAGAGATGTATATTTTTCACAAAGAGATGTCAAATACTACACTGGGGGTTTAGCTTAGGAACTAAAGTCAGGTGACAAGAAATGATGTCATCCAAGCTCACCCAGAAGTAATATTTGATATTAATTTAAGAACTCGCTCAGAGAGAGAGACTGTGCATTTTGTATTTGAACTAGAAACATCTACTCTACCACCTTCTGCACTTGCCTTGCTGTAAGTTAGTTTTTAGGGCATAGTAACTCTCTTAGATTCAGACAGGAATATAGTAAAGCATAGCTGACATGTTTTCTTTATTTGAGACGGTCCTGCAAAGTTTTAAATATTTCCTGTGATTATGAACTCTAATGTAACTGATCACTTACCGAGTATTGTCTTGTTCTTTTACTATTTATTATTAAATATATTTAAACCTATCTTTGTGGGTGGTATTTGTGCGACAAATTTAAGCTCTTAAAGTACTTGCATATCTGTCTGGTGACACTGTACAGGCCACTCCTAAATAGTCTTGGTCAAACTATTTAGATTATTAGTAACATTGCACAGTAGGCTTGCACACCCTATGTTAAGAGCCTTAAAGTAGCTGATAGAGTTGGCTGGTGGCAGTCAAAACTACCTTATAGTCTGGGCAGAAGGGGGCATAGCTAGTACATCTGTGCCCAGGTGTGTGTGTGTTTCTATATAAATCAAATCTCAAGGTGTGCGTCAGCCATTTGGGCAGAGGCACAAAGCACTGGTTGGACAGGGTGCCTGAGGTTGTGGCTTGGCCACTCAGCTGAGATCTCAACCCTACAGCTGTGCCAGTGGGGAGTCTTATTGGGGATCTGGAGAAAGAGGGAGAAACCAGCCCCAGACAGACTGTGATCTTTGTGTGCTCTTAAGGGAAATTGCACTTTGTGTGTGTGTACTTGTCATCCTCCCAGTGTGTAGATTTCCCCACTGTTGCCATTGTTGAGGATTGAGGCTCCTTGACTTTTGTGTTATTCTCATCTTTATTTACATACCCCTCACAAGCAGCAGACTGCAAAGCACATTGTCTTGCACTGAATTTACTGTGCATGCCTGTTAACAACTGTGGACTAGGATGTCAAACTATATAAACATTTTTATAAATGACATTTTTTGTTTGATAGGGAATGGAAGCAGAGCTACATGAATTTTTAGCAGTGTTGAAGTCTAGCATTAGGTTTTTAAATTGTGTTTTATCTGGAAATGGTTTGACTGTACAATTTTTAGATGTAGAAATTACACTGAATAATTTTTTTTCGATTTTTTTTAGCCAACATCCGGGATTCATGAAGTGAAACATAATTTAAGGACAATAAATTAGACTATGTGATGGTGGTACTTTTCAACAAGAATGCCTGTTTCTTAAGGACTTATTTTTAAACAGACATTATCCTGACAAATTGATAAATCAGATTATGCTAGAAAGTTAGCCAGAACAGATACATTTAATATCGTTCTATTTTAAAGTTTTTTTAAGCAAAGAGAAAGTTATGCTGGCCAATCAAAACTTAAGACTTCCCTTGCCTATTTCCTTAGATATGAGGAGTATTCAACATGTCATCAAAGGAAACTGTGGCAGAAAACAAGGCAATCAAGAACTCTGTAATGAACTGGGTTCTACACCACAATTCTATTTTAAAAAGACGTACACGTTAAAACTATGTGAAGGTGATGAAAAACATCCGGTGTTACAATCCAATAGCACTATAGTCACGTATAAGTCTGGACATTGTAGTTACTGCAGTTATATTTATGTATGCAAACAAATAAGTCTAGTTTGCCAAGATTTGGTGGTTAAAATAAAGTTTTTATAACTGCAGTTCTAAAAATTTATTTAGGTGTATGTGGAGGCCGAGTGTATTATTTAAGAAAAATTACACGATGCTACTAAAAGCAAAGATCTAAAAAAATGCTCTAGCCAAGTGCAGCCTCAATTCTTCTAGAGGTATAGATTTTCAATTTCTTGTGTTAGAAAAGCTTCGAGCATTTATTTGAGATGTTAATTCTCTATTAGAAGTGCAAGAACTAAGGTGGCAAATTTTTTATGCTGATGCATTTCCTGGTCTTAATGCCAACCTGAACATTAGGTGAGTTTAAAATTTTAAAATGATTTGTAGTTTTATCTTATATAAAGTATTTTCTAACGTTTTGTAATTCATGTTTCTGATGAAGTCCTACAAATAAATTTGGGAACTAAAGCACTAAATCTGTGGAGTTTCAGCTTATTTCTTCCATGTTCAAAAAGTTTTTTTGTATATATATATATATATATATATATATATATATATATATATATCTACTTCAGTAAATCGAACATATTACAACTTCGAACCACATATGGCACAGAATATATGTTCAAACTTGTAATAGTTCGAACACTGAAGTAAAAAAAGAAAACACAGAAAAAATTAAACTGCTGTAAGCTATGCTCCTGCACCCCCACATGGGGGGCTTCATCCCCCAGATGCCCTTACTTAAAAATACCAACTCCGAGATCACACTACATTGCAGAAAATAGAAATCTTCCCATTCCGCACTGTACGGAGATCTCCATTCTGTCTGATTGACCATTTACAAGTTTGAACACATGGTCTTGGCCATATGAGGTTCGAACTTGTAATATGTTGGATCTACTGAAGGGGACGCATATATATATATACATATATATATATATATATATATATATATATATATATATATATATATATATATATATATATATATATATATATATATATATATATGGGTCTTCCTCGACCCTTGGAATTTACGTTTCTATGAAATGTAATTTGGCAACCCCTTTTTCGCATAAGTGTATTTTTTAAAAAATGCACTTTTGCGAAAAAGCAACCAAGTGAACAGCAACAGAGGTTGTTGCTTAGATGGGGGCACAACAGGGATAAGGGAATATTCCCTTTTCCCCACTGTAGTGCAGTCTCAGAGTGAGAATATATAAGTAGCAGGGGGTGGTGAGAGTGTGAGTGTATGTGTGTGTGTGTATGTGCGTGTTTATTTTTGTTGTTTTTGCTTAGTTTCTTTTTCTCGAAAGTGCATTTTCTAAAAAAATGCACTTTTGGGAAACGGGGGTCATGGAACAATTTCATTCATTTAAATGAGATGCAAATGTATGTTTATCTGTCTACAGTCGTGTGTGTATATATAGTCATATCTAGAGTCACATCTCTCTCTCTCTCTCTATATATATATATATATATATATACATATATATATATATATATATGTGTGTGTAAAGAGAGAGAGAGAGAGTCATAAAAATAGAAACTGAGGTCATGGAGTACCTGCAAAGTGAAGGATTCAGTGTAGAAAATCTAATTCAGAAAGCACCACAACAGGATACAGTAATGGATACCCAGATTAAGGGGAAACCAGCAGAACAGGAAGCAACTGGTCAGGTGACATATGAAGATAATTTGGAGCCTTCCACAGGAAACCAGTTTAAACATTCACCTGAAGATAAACGGCAAGAAAAGGAACAGGAAACTGATGCAGTCAATGTTGAGGAGTGATAGGCCAGTGAGTTCCCATATGATACAGCAATGGATGGCACAGGATGAAGTTGGAGAATGTGCCACAGGAAAATACTATAGAAACTTCTATAGAATGCCCACAGGAATTGGAAAACAAAGGACATGCCCTCAGTTTGGAAGAAAATGAGCTAAGAGAAGAGTTGCTTGATTTAATAGACAGACAGGTATATCAAGATCAATGAAAGAAAGACTACAGAATGTTAATAAAATGTCAAAAGTCTGATAAAACAAATTAACACAGCAATTAGGACTGTTCATAGAGATCCATGTAATAACAAAAATTAACAGGATATATTACTGTGCAGCTAAATTAATAGCTGATTAAGTTCTTCAAGAACACTGGGGACCATCATGGAAGCATCGAATAGAGAAAACTGTAAAGCAGTTAAGACAAGAGATGTCACTGTTAGAAGATAATAGAAGAGGGAACAGATCAAGAAAAATACTAAGAAAGATAGATGTGATTAAAGCAATGCACAGGATTAGAACAGACCAGATCTATCATGTACTATCATAAACAACAAACTAAAAATTTCAGCACAGGCAGAAAGACTTGGAAGATATGAAAATAGATATAAAGGAAAAGTGCAAAATAAGCAATTTAATGATGATCCAAAACAGTTTTACAGAGAATTCGGAAATAAGGTAAAAGGAATTGAATGACCACTAAAAACAAGCAATAGATGCACTTTGGACAAGTATCTATGAAGATGCTGTGGAACATAAAGATGCTAAATGGATAGAAGTTAAAGAAAGAAGACGTTCAAAGGTACAGGATATGAAATGGAATGAACAGCCAGAGAGATTGAAACAAAATTAATTAAAGCTACTAATTGGAAAACCCCAGGCCCAGATGCAGTATCTAATTTCTGGCTGAAAGTATTAACATCTTTGCACTAAGATTTAGCCACAAATAAGAACTATTTATATTTGCACGCTGAACATACACCAACCTGGTTAACAACAGGAAACACAATGCTCCTACTTAAGAGTGAACCTGCAAGCTACCCTAAAAATTATAGGGCAGTAACTTGCCTTCAGACAACATATAAACTAAACATGAGAATTGAAGTTGACAGAGTTTATAGTCATTTAGAAGAAAACTCTATTACAGCAGTAGAACAAAAGGGCAATAAAAGAAAGTCATATGGAACAAAGGATCATTTGTTGTTGAATAAAGTCATAGAAGAATCTAAGCATGACATGGATTGACTACAAAAAACCATTTGATAGTATCCCACATTCATGGATAAAAGAGTGCTTAAAAATGTATAAGATACACCCTACAGTGATCGACTACATTACAGTGGCCATTAAACAGTGGCAGACCACTTTGCAATTAAGCTATGATAAAGGACAATATCCCAGGGATAAAAATTCAAAGGGGGATATTCCAGGATGACTATCACTGCTGCTATTCTGCCTTGTCATTAACCCATTAAGCTGTCTACTTAACAGCTTAGGCCATGGCTATAATTTGGCTCCAAGAAAACAACCAAGTGTAAAGACTTATCTTCTCTTTGTCGACAATTTAAAATTGTATAGCTCATTGGATGAGGAACTGAAAGCACAACTGCAAGATTTCAAAACTTTTTCAGATGATATAAGAATGTCATTTGGTCTTGATAAACATGCAAAAGCAACCTTTAAAACAGGAAAACTGCAACATCAGGAAAACTTCAGTTTGGGACAAGAATGTGATATAAAAACTTGAGAAAGAAGGAGTATATAAATACTTGGGAATTGATGAAGGATCAACAATAAAACACGAACAAATGTGAATAAAACTTGAGGAATATTTCAGAAGACAAATTAATCCTGAAAACAGCACTGACATCTGGGAACAAAATTCAAGTTATAAATCAATTTGCTTTTCCTGTCCTAACTTATAGTTTTGGAGTGACTGACTCTCCCGAAAACGTGTTGGATAGATTAGATAGGAAAACAAGGATGTTTCATGCTCACCAAATGATTTATAAAAATCAGTGCATACCCAAGATATTCCCCATTCTGGAGGGATGGGCCTCCTTGAAATTGATTATATGTATAGATCTGCAATCATAGGACTCCACACACATCTGCTGACCTCACAAGACCCAAACATAGTGAAAGTTTTAAAACATGGAAAATAAATCTAAGATGACTTCTCTGCTTAATTTAGCAGAATCATATTGGCATCAAGCAGGAATGGAAATCAATCTAGAAGTGGATAAAAATCAGGCAGGAAATTAATTTGCCAAAAAACAAGAAAAAGAATACAAGGTGAAGGACCAGATGAGAAGGCAAGAAATGTGGGAAAAGCATAAATATAGTTGCAAGTATAGAAAACTTCTGGAAGAACCTCATGTTGATCAGGAATGATTGCAGGAATGGTTAAGGAGAGGTGAATTCAAACCAAGAGATGAAAGATTAATATTGGCAGCCCAAGATAGCGGCCTACATACACATTGGTTTACAAAGTCCGTTGAACATGTGGGGGAAACAGACAAATGTAGGTTTTGTGAAATTGAATTGGAAACAGTTGCACACCTTGTTGCAGGCTGCGACATACTAATGGCAGAAGGACTGTATACTGAAAGGCATAATATTGTGGCAAGATTGTTGCACTAGAGATTGTGCAAACATTATGGTATTGAAGTGACTGAAAAACAATGGAAACATGAGCCACAAAACATCATAGAAAATTAAGTTTATATCACATGGGACCACCCATTACCAACAGTTCAAAAGATAGATGCTAGAAAACCGGATATAGTGGTTCAAGAAAAGAAGTTGAGTAGCAATGATAATAGAAATCGCCACACCCAGTGACTACAGTGTCTTGCGTAGAGAGAGACAGTCATAAAATATCAGGATCTGCTGGCAGAAATGAGATCTATATGGATAAAAGATACCCAGATAGTTCCAATAGTAGTAGGGGCAATGGGTCTTATAAAAAAGAATCTACAGTCATATTTAGATACGTTACCAGTCCATGCAACTCCATACGAATTGCAGGAGTCACCATTACTGGGCATATTGCGGGTGTTCTGAAGATCACTTTTGGCTGACATCAAAGACTGAAACAATACTAATTTCATGAACTTTAATCATATTTTGACTTAGGAATGGGGTCCATTCCAGTCATGGTATTAGAAACCCAAAAGACTTGGAGAAATTAAAAAAAAGCGAGTCATATCTATATATAGTCATATATCATGAGTGTGTTAAACTACAAAAAATGTTATAACTTCTCAGCTTATGAGAGAAATGAAACAAGCTGCAGATACTTGAGTGCCTTCATTCTCAGATTTATTGAAAAAGAACTTCTTTGGAATATATGAGAGACCTTTAGAAACAATTATTTGGATTTTAAAAGCCAACATCCGTATTCCATTAAACAGAACATCAAGGGACAATTTAGACTGTCATGAATCATCAGTGACAACTCAATGTTTCAAGTAGAGTGTTTAAAACACAAGGAACTGTTTTTAGCAGTAAATTATTCTGAACTTTTAGTTTTGAATGAATTTGATCAGCAAACGTATACTAGATTTTTTCCAATATTAAAACATGGATTCATTAACAAAGCAAGAGTATCTAACACAGATTTTGCAGAGTTTTCCCCTACTGATTAGTCATGATATAGCAGCCATTAAAAATATCAACATGAATAATTGGAGTATTATTCAAGGTAATAAGGAAACATCGGAGACCTCCCAAACAAAAAAACTGCTACAGCTAACACAGTTCACACAGCACCCAAAAAACACAGCAGCAGTGATAAGGAGAAAGTCACAGTTAGCTGCATGTCCGGTGCCAGAATTCATCAGCTCATGTATGCACTCAGGACTCTCAGTAACCAGTACCATTATGACTCTATCGCAGCTCATGTTGGAATGAATGACCAGAGACATACCTCATTGGAATACATCAAGAGACGCATGACTGGACTCTTCAAATGTGTGCCCAGGCAGGTATTTTCCTAGCCTTGAGAAGCATATTACCCTCACCTAGAATGATATCACAGTATAAACAAACAAAAAAATATATTTCAATAAACGACATAGTTTTTGGTGTCATTGAAAGGGTAACCACTTTCGGTCAGCCTAGGAGGACATGGGTGACAAACCTCGCTGCTTTGCCAAAGACGGTTTGCACCTGGCACCACTAGGTTTCAACTACTGTTTAAGCCACTTACCTGTCCCATAGAGCCTTTTCTTAATGCAAGTTCTCAAAAGCAAAATTGCGGACATGAAAAACAAAGGTTATGTTGCTAAATGCTAGGAGCTTAAACCAAAAACTCACACACTGGAATCACTTTTATCACTGGAGGTGCAGTCACAAAACCCTGGTTCAAAGCTTCAGACTATAACTCAGCCTTGCAAGACTACAATGCCTTCCACACCTTCACACCACAACATGAACATGCAAGAACCAAAGGAGGAGGTGCTTCTATCTATATTAGAGATAATTTCACCTCCTGACTAGTTAGACTAGGCAACTCCATGGAGTTACTTCAGGTTCAGATTACTGTGTGTATGACCCCCATTCATGTCATAGCTAGTCACAAATCCCCCATCATGGATCATGATGTACATGAGGCCTACTTGGCTAAACTGGATTCAATCACATGGGAGGTGGTAGCCCCTAGCCTATTTTAAATGTTTAAAATCATAGATGTGGATACTTTAAAGTCAAGTGAATAACTCTTTACAGAAGACAATATATAACCCCCCCTTACTTTATATACTAACTCCAGGATTGCAATACAGTGGGGAAAAGGTCAAATATAGCTTTCAATGAAATAAGTTTCAGTCAAATGAGTTTTCAGTGAAATGAGCTTTCAGTGAAAAAAAAAATAAATTATTTAAATAAATA